>NC_084886.1:20432653-20710153 GCF_958979055.1 Alnus glutinosa | reverse complement strand
ACAGATTTGTATGGTTAATAAGATAAGGAGTTTTTTTTTTTTTTTTTTTTTTGGTTTCAAAAAATTAACACAACACATTTTTTGTTTTTAAATTTATTTTTAGGAAAAATAACAGTTTGACACGTGTACTTAATACACGTGTCAAAATTGGACACGCGTATTATTACACGCGTCCATTTGGACACGAGTATTTAATACTCGTGTCCAATTGGACACGTGTATTATTACACGCGTCCAATTGGACGTGTGTAATAATACGCGTGTCCAATTTTGACACGTGTATTAAGTACACGTGTCCAATTGGACGCGTGTATTTAATACGCGTGTCCAATTGGACACGTGTAATAAATACACACGTCCAATTGTGAAGATGTTACAATTTGACACGTGTTTCCAAGGACACGTGTCAAATTGGACGCGTGTCTACAGTAACCGGTACTGTAGACACGCGTCAAAATGGATGTATTTTTGTAGTGAGAAGACTTTTGCTTCGTACACCGTGTTAGTGCCTCCCGCTCAGAGGCGAAACCAGAAATTTATCCTAGTAGGGGCAAAATTCAAATAATAAAATATAATGATAAAATAAATTTTTATTCTCATTATAGATTCATTTATATTATATATAAAATTTACAATATGTATATGTGAATCACAAAAAGTATATCTGGTACGTCGAGTCTAGACGACTCCGTACATGGATTTTAAATTTATAAGTTTTACCACTTCGCAATAGTACGAATCAATTGTACTATAGTAAGGGTTATCGAACCACAGAGATTAAGAGTTGTTTTGCGTAACGAGATACTTAAAGAGCGTATTTAACTTAACTTAAAAATAAAAACAAAGTAAAGGTTGTAGAATTGAAGTTACAACAAGTAAAGTAAAGGAAAGCGAAAAATGAAAACAAACTTAAAAGAAAACTTAGGGTGATGATCTTATGAAATCATCAACCAATGGAATGCTTCACGTCTATATGGATCTTCCTAATATGCATGATATGAGCGTGTAATGGGCGTCAACCATTACGACAACCTCGACATGAAAATACTTTAGTTAAGACGTAATGATAAAGCACCTAGTTTCACGTCAATCACTTACCACGTAAAGATTTAAACTACAATGAAAAAATAATTATACTACCAAAGGTGTGGGGGATTGATGCTCCCTAACTTACTAATCTATAAAACATCCTAATAAGCATACACAATACATGAACACCCTAGTTAGGCCACAATGATAATCTTAGTTTCATACCGATCTATTCCATGAAAAGATTAAACTACAATGGAAAGACGTTTTACACTACCGAAGGTATGAAATGACCGGTGTTCCCTAGGATACCCTATAAGGTGACTCTAATGAGTAAACACATATCATGTCAAATAGAACCATTGCAAAAGACATCGTTCTCTTTCAAGAACGTTGATTTTATTCAAGAAATCAAAAAAACTCATAGACAAGTATAATTCTTTTTCATGGATAAATGGATTGGAATATTAAAGACAAAACTTTTTAGCATGAGTTTTGAAATCCTCTAACTTTACACAATCATCAAACATATCAAGAAAAACTCAAAAACATCAAGAACACTCCATGACTTTTGGAAAAGATTTGATCAAAATCCTAAGAAAGAGTTTAGCTAGACATGAAGTAAACTAATCTAATCATGAAATCAAAGGAAAACAGTAAAGAAAACAAGATTTAAATAAACTAAGAACACTATATTAATCTAAGAGAATTCAGATTACAAAAGGAAATGAAAAGCACTAAAATTAACTAAGAAGATACACCTGAGAAAATGGAACCCCCAAAAGATGTATGCTCTCTACCTCTCATGTTGCTCTCTATTTATAGAGGAAAGAGATTACAAAATAATATCTAAAGAAGAGATAAGATAAGATAAGATAGGATATGATAGGATAGGATAAGATAAGATAAGATATGATAGGATAGGATAGGATATGATATGATAAGATAAGATATGATAAGATAGGATAAGATAAGATAAGATAGGATAGGATAGGATAAGATAAGATAAGAGATATTTGGAAATATCTAAGATATTTTGAAAATATATGAAAATATCTATGAAGAGTGACATGTCAACATTGTTCCAGATTATTCCGAAAATATCCAAATTCGATCGATCGATTATAAAGTCGATTGATTGCATTTCGCTCGATCACATTCGTGGTTGCCCTGTCTCGATTGATCGCATCTCGCACGATCGATTTTTCTTCGACTGATGACTTGATCGATGGATAATAAAGTCGATCTATCAATTTGCCTTAGCCGATTCTTCACTTGACATGAGCAACTTTGAACTCTGAAAATGACCAAATCGTCATTGATGTATTTTCAGGTCTAATTCAGGTGTTTTAAACTAGATTTCAATTAAGACTTGAAAATAAGACAAAACACAAAACTACAACAAAACGTTATATTTACAACACAAACTAGGTATAACAAATGTAAATTAAGGGGTCTTGAATCAAATAATTCAAGACTTATCAATATCTATCGGAATTCATAAATATGTCATAATTAATATATTAATAAGTTGTCATGTAGGCAATACTATATAATTAAACAAAAATACAAAATGTCTAAAATTGTATCGTCTGCTTTCTCAGAGAAACAAAATCATCAAGTATCAAATCTGAATTGAAGTTATCAGAAATTTCACTCTCAATATAGACAACTAAAGTATTTGCGAGAAACTCATAATCCATTTTGTTATAAAGTCTTGTTTTAACGACTTTCATAGTTGAAAATGCTTGTTCGGTAGTTGTTGTAGACATTGGAAGAGTCAAAACAAGACGAATCAATCTGTCAATAAGATGATATCTCTTTAATTTTTTTGTCTCTATCAATCCTTGACATAATTCTACAATGGAAGAAAATTTTTTTAATTTTGGATCATTGAGCATATCAAGTTAAAATGCTTCAACTGAAATCTCAGATTAATTTTCTCTTACTCTAAAAAATCAAAAGGATAATACTTCTCCACAAGCCTACATATATCATCAATGCTAAAGGATTTATATACATAATTTGGATCCAAAGTTGAACTAAGTGTCAAGAGTTCCATTGCCCATTCACTAAGCCTATTATTGAGCTCTTACAACTGAAAGTCTATGGTAGCATTAAATATGTCAAAATGATAATGATGCTCTATTGTGATGTGATATCGTTGATGACAACCTTGACGTTGAACATAATAAGCACCCAAATCTAGAATGTTAATTTCAATTTCTTGCAGAAAGAGACTACTTCCTCAAGCAAACTATCTCAATCTTCATCTCTCAACTTTTTTTGTATTAGCAACCAATTGCACAGCAATCAAGATATCTTGAGATTTTTGTTGCAAATGTTGACAAAGACCATTAGTAATACCCATGATTTCGTTCGTCAAATGTAAAATGATTATGAATTGAAATGAAATAATCATTTTATAAGCAGCATTAGTATTCTCTCGTTGAGAGTAAGTGGAGACTGCGGACGGAGAAGCTTTTCCCTACAATCGTCTAGACGCTAGGTCAAGCCGTTCGGATGCCCTTCAGCAAAACATAGGATTTGCTATTGCCCGTCCGGACGCTGCCGAGTAGAAATCCAAATTTTGGAAGAAATAGGATTTCTGAAGCCTATTTAAAAGGGCCTCTAGGTATTGTTGCTTTAAGGATTCTGAATAGAATTCCATTATGTTAAGAGAATGTTTATTAGATATAAAAGTTATATATATCTCTTTTAGAGTTTATTTTGAGTTGTAACTGTTCAACCGTTTGAAGTCTAACTAACGAGAAACTCTAGTTAAGAGATCAATTGAAGAACTCTACAGGCGGGTTTGGTAAAGAGGCATTCAAGGGTAGGAATTTGTTAGAGTTCAAGGTACGACTACTGTAAAAGTATTGTGAGTACCACTGTCTTGTAACTAACTATTTCTTCTGCTAATTGATTTCTTAGGTTTGGCTGCCCCAAAATGGTTTTTCTTTTTGGTGCAAAGAATTTCTACTTCGTAACAAAATATCTGTGTCTATCTCTTTATTGCTTTACATATTTGGTTGCATGCTTGGTTGCGGTTAATATTAGGAATTTAATTTTATTTTCATATCGCATAGTTCTCACACGCATGTGGTGCATAGAAATGAAGTTTTTTTGTTGGGAGGATCACGCCATATCGGCTTTGAAGTAATACAAGGGTGATTGTATTACATTACGCCTCCCAATATAAGTGTTCCGTCTAGCTAAGAAAGCTTTATGAATTTTTTAATGAAAAATAATGTGTGCCGTAAACGTTTTGCAAGGTCTTTATAATTAGGATTTAGTAGGCATTTAGGGTTTTTATTTTTGGTGAAAGATAACACACTTGAAACAAATTTGTCCTCGTAGCCATATGTAAAAATCTTTTTTTGAACCTCTAGTACTACAGACGAGACTAAGAGTTATTTAGGCGACTAATTTCGTCTTAACATTAGTTTATCAAAACAACTTAGCAACTTCCCTTTCCTTCATTCAAATTAAAAAAAAAAAAAAAAAAAAAAAAAAAAAAAAAAAAAAAAAAAAAGAGAAAAAAAAAAGAAGAAAAAAGAAAAGAGCAACAACAACAACTGAGCACAACTGGCATTACAGAAAGTACTTGTTCAGACAAGACTTGAGTTTTTATGGCAATTCATGTTGGCACCACAAGTCAAAAAACGACGTTTTAAGGTCGACCATGACTTTTCATCCAGATGTCCTCTTGGGGGTAAGAAGCTTTGTATTTCGCAAGTTTCCCGTACATCTATTAATACAAAGGTGAAAAAGAAAAAAAAAAATGATCCAGTCGGTAACGATATAAATAAAGAAAATACATCCGAATGGGTGCTTTTGAGATTAAGGACGACTCTTTTTTTTATCCAATTTTCCTTTTATGATAATATTTTTCTCAAATAAATTTCTGAGATCTACCACTAGGAGATTATTCTAATGCATGAAAACTTTAAATTAAAGCCCTTAATTTTAATCTTGGTTATCCACTTTAGGCGATCATTTTTTTTTTTTTTTTTTTTTTTTTGAGATGGTTAGTTATTCATTTATAAGAAAATAATCTATAAGGTATATCATCGACTACTTTTTCCTTCCTGTCATGGATTGACGACCAATGGATTACTGTGCTATATGTGGCTTCGCAAGGTTTCTCTTTAAAATAAAAAATATATAATTAAAATGTAACAGAAATAAAAGGTAATTCCATTTCAATACATTTATAGAACTATATATATATATATATATATATATATATATATATATATATATATATATATATAGCGAGAGAGAGAGAGAGAGAGAGAGAGAGAGAGAGAGAGAGAGAGGGAGAGAGAGAGGGAGAGAGAGGAGGTCAAACCTGCATACGTACGTACAGAGGGAGAGAGAGGAGGTCAAACCTGCATACGTACGTACGTACGTCTTGATTTTTTTATCTTTGAAGAAATCATGATCGATCGATGTCTGGCCTTGGAGCTTGAAACAATTCAAAAGGACTATAGGGTGTTGAATTCCATGCAATGCTTGGCAAATGAACAGTCCCTTTGCTTACACCTTAGATTCGTTCTCAGCTCGACCTTAATATCACTGGTCTTTAATTTCCTAGGTCTAACATACACTTCATATTTTTATGCGTATGAAAATGATTGCGGTATTGGCCGTACGAATTCGAATATGCATTGTAGCCAGATAAACTAATTTATTTAGGCCAGAAAAATGGCTTGTAACTTTCAGTTTAGGCTATACTTCCTATATTAATTATGACCAGATCGAAACAATCAATATCGTTGTCTGTGAACTCTCTAAAGCTGAGGGTTTTGCCCGCAAGTACTACACAAACAAATATGGTACCCTCAATGCATGTCTAAATGAAACATATATGTGTTATATATTACATGCACACTTGTCTCAGTTGCTTAATGTGACAGCATTTATCCGTTATGATGTAATTTTAAGAGGAAAAAATAGTGAGGAATGAGTACATTAGAGTGACAGGATGCAAAATAGTCATACAACGGATTTTCAAGCATGTTGACCTAATATAGCACGAAGTACGTAATCATGCCCACCTACGAATAGACCTAAGTTTTGTTATTTTATGCTTTACTACTGTTTGGTGGAAAAGAAATGGGCGACCAACGACCTTCATTGAAGTTCCAAATTTAATTATCCCCTCCCAGAGGTTTTGCCAGCTAGTCAAACCATATTTGTTGCACAGACACCCACTAATCCAAGAAGGGGAGAGACAGACACAACACAGAGAGGGAGAGACTGGGCAAGTCTTGAATGAACTCTATATATATATATATATATATAATATAATATAACCGATAAAAAAGAAAAAAAAGAGTTTACCACGAAAAATGAAGAAATGATCTCCTCTAATTAAAGAGGCTTAAATATATAATAATAGATATTCCATATTAACCAAAATATTTGATATAACAATATTTGAACCATCAAATTAAGATTGCCATGCATGCCCTTATAGATTAGGGCAAGGTGCGTATAGTTTTTCTGTTTTTTCTTTTAATTCTAAGCAGCTATATATCTAGCTTGCTATAGCTAGTCGTGTAGAAATTAAAAATCACTGACACGCTATTGGTTTTTATATCCTTCGATCATATACTGCATATCTCAGATCTTTCTCTTTTTTCCTATGAATCTTCACACTGTGTCAAGCAAATTAGTGGATGAGGAATGATAATTTTTATTCTATGATAGACCTAGCTAGTAGCTATCTATATAGATAGCTTCATCCCTTAACTCTTATATTAATAATATTGATTACTTCCAAAGTTCCCCTTCAACCGGTACGGATCGAGACCTAGAACTTCTTCTTAATCTATATATGACACTAAAATCTGATAGTCTTCTCAAATTCTATTCAAATATATCAACGGTATGTTCTAACTATATATATAAGTGTCCAAAAGCATCTGAATGATCTGATCATTAGAAGAAAAGAAACAGCGGCTTATATATATATATATATATGTATCAAAGCCTAGCTTTTGACTATCCAATTAATGTTGAAATCCACTGAATAAAAAGTGGAAATCTAAACACGTCTAAGTTTTACTCCTAAGAAATAGTACATAAAATACATATAGCACACGCATATTTATACGTGTATCTCACAATCATTTACTCATGGTCTGCCCTACATAATCCGAGATGAGTACGACGACCATGACCAGGTAATTCTGAAACAACAGTAGAGAGGGAGCAGATAATTTTGTGTTGGTAATTATCATCAAATCTGATTACAATCAATCTTATAAAAGAATATATATTCCTTTTTAATATATGATATATATTCTCTAAAACAGGTGAGATAGACAGATGTTTAGTTGTTTGTGTTGCTTTGTTAGGAGATGTTTAGTTGTTTAATTTGTTTGGTTTGTATTCCGGTTTGGTATGTTTGTAAGCTACTGAGATCGATCAGTAGCTGCAGTTCCAGTGGTTCCTGGAGTGTTTGTAATTGTGTTTTTTCTTTTATAAAATACTCATTCGTCCCCCCCCCCCCCCCCCCCCCCACCAAAAAAAAAAAAAATTTCTGGTTCACTTCTTCGATTTCGTTATTTCAAAAGGGAAAAATTCATCAGCGACAAAACCAAAACTGAACTTATCCCAAAAACAAAAAAGGAAATTAAAAGTACTGGTGTGTTGAGATACTAATTTTCAATTAGGGTTTTTCATGACTCTAGTCTTAAGAATAACCATGTGTGCAAGGTCGAACAGACAACGAAGCAAAGATTAATCCGCAAAAAGACTGCAAACTTGATAAGCATGGCATGGAATCCACTCACCCGTACTGCATGCGAACTCCATATTTCTATATTGGTTAAACTGTCACCTTAGAACCCTTCTGAAAGCAGTAAATAACATGTACACGGAGAAAAGGTCCAAATCAAACTGAAGAAAAGCTAAACAAGAAGGGCAAAGTTAGCAGAAAAAGATAGATGAATACAGAAGAGAAGAAGAAGATAAAGGAAGTACGATATACCTGCAGGTCCCTGACTCCTGAGGGCAGTGAAACTCAGTTCAATCCAATGAAGTATGTCCTGGGGTAAGACCCTCAACCTAATTTTATAGAGATAAGAAACAAAATATCTTGAGAAGAAGCGTGCGAGTTTTGTATCTGCTACATCAGACACGTGGGGGCCTTTGACTCACGGTTGTCACATACATAGCTGAGACTGTGCTGCCTATATATGTTAATTCCCATAACCACCTTCTTTAGTAAAATTGATGGTTAAAAGCTTGATGGTAGTTTTTTTTTTTTATTATTATTACTTTTTATTGTCTTTTTCACTTTTGAGGATTTTTTTTTTTTTTTTTTCACTTTGTGGTTGTTGGATTGCTGTCGAGATTAAATTTTTATTTTAGATTATGTAATTTTTCGATTTTATAACTGTGCGCTCTGTTTGTTTGTATTTATTTATACTTTTTTATAAATAAAATAAAATAGATGCATGCATGGTTAAAAGAGTTGAAGGCCAGGTAATTAGGTCATCAACACGCGCGCACCCGAAAGTGAGGAAGAGATGGAGTAGATAGAAATTGTGAGGGGGGACGACCAAGACTGAAGGGGAGGAAAGGCAGTGAGGTTAGATCTGCTCGCGTGATTCTGAAATGCTGATGGAGAAGAATATGAAAAGTGGGCTAACCTCACATGCATGGTACCGCTCCTCTATCTACCATCCTCCCACTTCTCCATTCCTGTGATGACACCCACCAACAACGATTGTTTTCGATCCCCAAGCATATATAGTAGAGGCTGTAGAGCTAGCTAGGATTCCACTATACTCACCCACGGGTGTCTGGATTAATGGTTGTAATTAGGAATTTTTTTTTTTTTTTTTTTTTTCTTCTTCTTTATAGATGAGTTTAAAAAAAATAATAATAATAATTACAGAATTCATAGTACAAATATTAAAAAAAAAAAAAAAAAAAAAAAAAAAAAAAAAAAAAAATTCAATCTTGATAACGATCTAGCTACAGGGATCTTCGCTCAAAGGCGGAGAAGACAATTGAAAATGCTGCCAACGAAACTGATTGTAATGGTCATGATTAATGTTGTGGGTATCAACAAAGGAAATCTATTTTAACTGATCAGCTCTTTTGAAACTAAGAGGTGCGTAATTGTACAGTGGTGGATGAGAAACCATTTTAGCTAGCCGTTACGATAAAGAACTATCAATATTATATATTTTTTAACTCCAAATCTCTGAATCTGAAATTTTTGATGGACCAAAAATAATCTTAAAAGAAAAAAGTCAAAAATACTGTGATGGGGGAGATATGTTTTAGGAGAACAAAAGGGGTTGGAATTATAAGGACTCCATGGTTGTTGGGAGACACTGTCCTTCAGGAATAAAGCTTAATTATTAGCTTAATTAAGGTACGTACGTACCTTAAGTTTATCAAGATTACGAGGTGAATCAAGATTTTTAATTAAGTTCCATTAGCCATACCAGTCGCAATTGTTAACCAGATATATATCATAGTTCGCTATTGATGACGACCCTCAAGAGGCAAATGCTGAATGCATGTTCTTTTCCCCTACGATTAACCTATTTCATACGGTACGGTAAAACTAAAAACGTCGTTTTCATTCAACTGCTTGGACTTCCATCCTTTCTTTTTCTACTACGCACAATGATCATCAGAGAGCATCGCTTTCTGATTACTTGACTTCATGAGTTACCAAAATCGACAAGAGATTTGAGCATGTGATCCCTTAAACAAATTGATTAATCCACCGTCGCCCTACAACTAACGTTGACTATCGTAAAATTCGGGTGCTAAAAGTACTGGGCATGCATGGGAAGTGATGTGTAGACCTAAAAAGGAAGGAGATGTAGGGAGACCCGGCCGGAGATAAATTAAGGGATAATTGGATCTCTGTTGTATATATGCTATAATTACAAATTACTCCTTATGGTTTAAAAAGTTCATGAGAAGTCCTTGTAGTAAACTATAATTACAAATCGATTCTTGGAGTCAAATTTCGTTAAATTTTTTGACAGATTCTGTTAAATGCCACGTCAGCGCCACATCAAACCAATAAGATGGCGACACGTGTCCATCTTAATAAAAAAAATATTTATTTATTAAAAAATAAATAAATAAACTTATTTTTTCCAAAACTAAAAAAAATAAAAATACAAATTAGGGATAAAATTTAATTTTTTTTTTTTTTTAGGGAAACCCTTAGCCTTGAGGGGGCCCAGGCCCCCCCCCAAGGCTAGGGGTAGCTCCGCCCTTGCCTAGACCTTCTAGGGGTGGCCCGATGGCCACCCCCAACCTTTAGAGAGGCCGCAGCCCCCCCCCCCCCCCCCCCCCCCCCAAAGGTAGCCGGGGGTGGCGCACGGCCACCCCCAATGACTACTGGGGTTGGTGCGCAGCCACCCCCAAAGGGGTAGCCCAGCCAACCCTTCCTTTTTTGTTTTTTTTTTTTATTTTAATTTAAAAAAAATAAGTTTATTTTTTTATTTTTTAATAAATTTATATTTTTTTTTTATTAAGATGGACACGTATCGCCATCTTATTGGTTTAATGTGGTGCTGACATTGCATTTAATAGAATTTATCAAAAAAATTACAGAATTTGACTCCAGTGATCAATTTGTAATTATAGTTTACCATAAGGATCTCCTAAGAACTTTTTAAACTATAAGGAGTGATTTATAATTATGACACATTCTAAAAATCAGTGGTGCAATTATCCCATAAATTAATAGGATGGATGCATGTGTACAACCCGTGAAAGCATTGCTTAATTAAGCATCTTAGCAAGCTTGGTCTTACAAACAAGGACGTTCTTAACAAGCGTCATGGGCTTGGATAATTTCTCAACTCTTTTAATTTTTTTTTTTTTGGAATTCATATTTGGGTCAAATTAAGTTTGACTTGGATTCACTTTAATTACCCGATTGGAAAACCCGTTAAATTTAACTCAAGTCCGGATGAAAGCGTAAAAATCAAGGCAAATTTGCGATGATTTATTTATTTATTTTTCCAAAGGTAGTTGCAAAATATATAGGAATAGGACCGCCTTCTCCTTGGTTGAACAGTAAATGACTAATCCCCCTCTTTTGTATTAAGGGAAATGCTGGATGGGACACTCATCCGTCCTCCATCACCCATATATAATAAAAAAAATAATTTTTTATTAAAAAAATTGGCTTTGATGGGACATCAAAGCCAACTTTTTAATAAAAAACTATTTTTATATTTATTTTTTGTCTCCTGTGTAGCAAGCCTCTTGTATTAATGCTTCCTTGAGGTATGATGTTTCACTCTTCCTTCCTTTCGGATAAGGAGCGGAAAGAATTTTTTTTCTGTAACTATTTTTTTATTTAATTAATTTGAAAAATAAATAAAAAATAAAAAATGCTTCCTTGAGGTAATGTTTTGGGATATATATATATATATATATATTGGGGTTAAGTAATTTAATCAATTGCTTAGCCTGTGCTTGGTTTGTGATTTTGGTACTATGGTCGCTGAATTTCTTTATTTATTTTTATTTTTTGGCTGTTGAAAATAGTGCATGTATTGGTGTTACTTTATACATGCTGGTAATTCTCCCACTCAGCGATGGTGCAAAGGGGCTCAGTGACATCATTTTGATGGGATTACATACATTATATGCACGACAGAATAATCCTAAGAGCACTTCAAGAACAATAGTATTTATATATTTATGATATTGATTTAAAGTTTATGTATCTAGTGGTACATATAAATTTAAATAATATAGAATCATGTACACCGTTAAATACACAATCTTTAAATTCTAACTAAAAAATTGTTCGCTTGCTTGAGCTTACTATTTTCTGGTCGATCTTTCATATTTAATTCAGAAAACGGTGGCCATGCAGGAATACTTGGATAATTTTTGAATTGTAGGCATTGGTGGATGGTGAGCACCAAGATGTTCGTTGACTTCGATGTTAAAACCACAGTGAAAATCTATAAAAATAAAAAATAAAATAAAAAAAACAAAGTGAAACGATACGTTGAGGACAAAATAACTAGGTTAATTTCTGAAAGAGGCGCGGGAAAGCGGGAGATGAATGAATGTTAGGCGAAGAACAACGGAAGAGGAGAAACGGAGAAGCTTTGAAAATTGGTTAACTAATTAATTAAAAGCATTTTCAGATCGATGACTTGGGTGGCTAATAAAATTGTTTATTAATTTACGTACAATATATTTGAATTGGAGTGTTGTCGTGGTTGTGAGATATTCCTAAATTAAGTATAAGCTATATATTATGAGGTAGCTAGGTTAATTAAACAATAATATTGTATATATATAAACAAATTATAGAGTCAATAAAAATTGGAATATTCACAAGCGAGTGTAATATATAAATGGTACTTGAGTTGCTTGAGTACTACCACTCCCCCAGATAAACCTTTACTTAGTTGAATAAAATAATTAAAAGAAATGTGGTTGAGTACTACTTTTAATAGTGGTGACAAGAGTAATTAATTAAGCGATTTAGTTATAACATATTATTAAATTCAAATTAACCAATTAAAGTTGAATTTTTTTATTAGAACCAATTGTACGTTTAACAAAACTATTATATATATATATATATATTAGAAAAGGCATCACGGTTATTTTATGATGTTCGAACTATAATTGATTACTCGATCTGTATTATGATTTTTTTATTTTTGGAAGGGGCCGGGGCCACAATCATAAATGAGTAATTTGGCATGCATATATGGTGTATGCGTGGAAGCCGATTGCGATCACTTATTTTGTGTAGGGCCCAAGCATTTAACGCAAGAGTTCAACAACGTGCGATGGAAGAGGCCAGAGGGGGTTTTTTGGGTCTTTGTCAAGGATCAAAAGTTGGTTGTTAACTTCCCCTTTCATGATTCATCCAACCTTACCAACTACCATTCGGGGGTTGGGTGTACCATCTCCATCTATGAAAGGGATCGATGAGTTGTATGCATACGTTGTAACAATCTGGTCCCTTAAGGCATGGTTTATTATTCTATTAGATTTTTTAAAAGTCATTCAGAAAAAATTAAAATAAACTCATTAATGCATGATAATGAAGGTCATTTATTAAACCTTTTCTTTTCTTTTTCTTTTTCTTTTTGGCAAAGCTACAATTTCTTGCATAAGGTTGTAGACTTTGAACCAAGGGTACAAAGGCCGGTGATAAAGCTGAAATAGCAAAAGTCTCGAGTAGTCCTATCCAGGGAGATAGATACCAAATAGTCATTCTCATAAAAGCTATTTTTAAGAATATGCGAGAGGAGATACATCCTGATTAACTCCCAAAAATGCAGACAAGCATGCATGTCCTAGGAATTCAAGTCTTATTTAGCCAGGGCTCGGGACAAGCATGTCCTGGGAACTTAGGTATCAGTCAGCTAAAGCTCGAGACAAGCATGTCCCGGGAACTCGGGCCTTAGTTAGTAAGGACCGGAACAAGCATGTCCTGATTGAGAACTTAGGTCTCATTCAACCAATACCAGGGACAAGCATGTCCCGAGAACTCAAGTCTTAGTCAACCAAGGCCTGTGACAAGTATGTCCTAGGAACTCAAGTATCAGTCAGCGAATGATAAGCATGCCCAAAAAATTTAGGTATCAACGTAATCCCAAGAAATTTGGATTAGAACCCTATTCCAAGTTGAATTGAGATATGAATCACAATCCGAGTCCATTAAATCCTGTCAACAGTCCTATTTCCAATAGAATTGGGATAGGACACCAATTCCAAATCTAATCCCTAAAGATCTGGGATCACTCTGAATCCGGACCAAATCCTACGTCTACTAAGGAATCGAAGTCCAAATAAAACTTTGACGCACTCCTAGGTCAAAAAGGAGCAAGAAACCTAATTCAGGTTAACCTCTACCTCTTTGCATATAAATAAGCTCATACTCCAGATATAAACGACAGATTGAATATTTAATTTTATGTATAGAATATACTTCTCTTAGATAGTGAGACCCCCTGATGGGTCTCTTAGTTTTAGCTATTTTGCAGTGATCGTATCAATGTGAACGACATCGAAGAACGTGCCGTTCACACCGTACTAACAACTATACCAACATAAAATAAGCCTAAAAAAGAGGTCTAATGAATGCTCAACACCCAAAAATAGGCCTAAAATACTCAAATTTAAAAAACGGTTATGCGGTGCAATTATAATTTTAAGCAAAGTTTTTAAAAACTTAAGATTTCTTATTCATTTTCTCGGTTAACATACACCCCATTTATATATATAGCACTACATACCACTTATTCAAAACTAATGCTCTGTTTATTTCAACGTAAAATGGTTTTTGTCGTAAAATATTTTCGACAAAATCATTTTCAGAAAAAATGATTTTCTCAAAAATATTTTTCGGCGTTTAGCTCGCACGAAAAGATTATGAAAGGCGAAAATGCAACTGCTGTAGGAATCTGGCAACGTCCGGTCGCAGTTGCCGGATTCCGGCAAGTATGTTTGATTGGATCCGGTCAGATCCGACCGGATCCCGGCCATTTTGGCCAGATCCGGCCGAATCGATGATCAGATCCGTCCAGATCCACGCAGGATCAATGGCTGGATCCATCCAGATCCGACCGTATCCCGGCCATTTTGGCCAGATCCGGTCGGCTTCTAACCATGGCCAAATTCCGGCCAGTTTTGGCCGAGGATTCCGGCGTTGGCAGTATTCCGGTGGACGAATGTTGCCGGATTTCGGCGCTGCCTGGATTCCAACAACCGACTATTGTCGGATTCCGGCAATCGGATATCAAGCATACGTGCAAGGATAAATAATTTAATTTCGGAAAATGATTTATGGTTTTTAACCGTAAATCATTTTTCAAAAATTAAAGAAACTTTTACAGTCAAACTGAAAATAATTTTCGCTGATTATTATTTTAGCCCCTACCAAATACCATAAAATGTCGAAATCATTTTTCAGAAATCATTTTCGCCCCTACCAACACCGTAAAATGCCGAAATCATTTTTTAGAAATCATTTTACGCTGAAACAAACAGAGCATAAAGGTAAAACAAACTACTGCAAGAATTAGGACAACGAACTCCAAATACCTTCGGACAAAAGGCTTCAAATACAACTCCAACTAGGATAACTACTTCAAATACATCACTGTATGAGAGGTTAATGATACCTATATATAGGTCATACGAAGGATAATTATGAATTATGATTATTATACTATACACTTCATCGTCATGATTTTATGCATTAAAATACTACGAGTCTTGTCCCTAGGATTATGTCTCAATTGCTTTCAAAATGTATTACTTTTCTCTAATGGCCTAATAACTGAAACAACAATCATCAAGTTTTCTCAAAATGCATGCCAATTCTAAAGTGCTAAATCTTCTTGATTATCTCCCATTAAACCAAGCTCACTACGTGGGCTATGTTCCTGCGGTGATTTACTTTGAACTTAAAGTAATTACTTTTGTACCTGTAAAACATCACATGCAATGTTTTACATTTTAGCATGTTTACCACAGTAAGTCAGATTAGAGCTATTCACAATGCTAGCGACGTTGAGCAAAGGGCTTGTAGAGGCAGATATATAAATATATAGAGTAATGATTTACTACCACCTAAATATACAACTTTTCACCACCTTATCTATGTGACAAGGTGGTCCCTCACCTTAATTTATTTTTAAAAAATAAAAAAAACTCAAAAACTAGTGGGGGACCACCTTACCACATAGGTAAGGTGGTGAAAAGTTGTATATTTAGGTGGCATTAAATCATTATTCAAATATATATGCATATTATTTGCGTATTGTTTTACTTGAGAAATTATTGTATATTCATAATTGTTTCATACTTGAAAGCTCTGGTTTGTATTGATGATAAAATATATTACTGAGGTTACTTAGTCTTTCAGCTAAGAATTAATATTTTTCGCTTTTCGCTATATTTTTACTATGATGTTTGTCTTTGAAAGTAGTACTTTCAGATATTACAAGTTAATTAATGTGAGAGCACTACGAGCAACACTTCAAGTTAATTAATTATCTTAATTATATAATTTTGGGAGCATCTCCATACAAGAGATGTGCAAATTCACCATTGAATTTGTAGGACTGGCCATATGTGGGTTTCACAGATTTAGTGGTGAATTTGCAAAAAAGATGTGCAAGATCAAACACATCTCATTTGTAGGACAAACATATGGGTCTTATAGATTCAAAAGTAAATTTGAAAATAAAAAATAAAAATATGGATGGATCTTGAAAATGAGAAGAAAAAATAGCATTTATCTTTTTCTCAAAAATGTATTATAAGAAAGAATAAAGTGAAATATTTACAACTGAATGATCAGTTGCAATATATGGAAACTGACAGACAGCAGATAAGATATGTGCCCCTATCAAGTCGCTGTTGACATAAATAGCCGTTTCCACTAGTGTTGACGTGTCCCTTTTAGTAATTTCTCTCCCTTCTTCACCCCTTTTATTACGAGAGAATTTACTTTTTTTTTTTTTTTAATCCGAGTAAAAAGTGATTGATGTGATATAAAGTATAAATAATTTATATGAAAAAATAAAAAAAATTTGTTTTGTAGTGAATTTTTTTATTTAAATAATAATAAAAAATTGTTGATGTAATATAAAAAATAAAAAATGTTAAAGAATATTTTGAATTAATTTTTTTTTAGAAATGTAAACATAAGGAGAAGGGCGAGGAGGAGGAGGAGGAGGAGGAGGGGGTTATTAAACGCATCGAGCCGTCAGTATATAAACAATGAATGCAAGCCATTGTATAAGAATGGAGCAGCTAGAGAATTATATCACGTACGTACGTAGTAGGTGGAAGTGTGGAGCTTTCCACAGTTCCGCACCTACTGCATGCATGTCAATCTTTTATTCCAATTAATCATGGCCAATTGGCCATCAATCACGATGGAGCGTTTTCAAGCTCTTATTCCAATCACGATGGAACGTACGTGCCATCATCAATTACAGAAGAGGTTTGAACACAAGCGTCTGATGCCAGCGTTGATGGACACTGTCCGGGTTAGAGCTAGCGACAAAAAAAAAAAAAAAAAAAAAACCCACTTTTGGTGGGCAACGGAAAACAAAAACTGGTTAGTTGCTTTCACTTGAGACTTACGTAGGTGGATGGAGTCAAGAGCTTTGATGAGCAGAGACTAAGAGTTAAAACAATTTGTTGGTAAGAACTAATATGTTAAAAATTATATTTCTTTTTTGAAATTGAGGGAGGACCATGGCCCTAGCTACCGGCCCCCTAATTCCATCCCTGCTTCCACATCTTTTAAACATGTGGTGAAAATTTCAAACTGTAGCTAACAAAAACATCTTCGTTAATATATATACAATTACCTTAAAATTTAGGCTTGTTTGGTAAAGATTTTTAATGATATAAAGTATAAATAATTTGTACAAAAATATGAAAGAATTTTGTTGTGTAATAAGTATTTTTGTTTGAATAATTATAAAAGATGATTGATATAATATAAAAAGTTCAAAAAAAAATTAAAATGTTTTGAAATTAATTTTTTTTAAATTAAGTGAAAATGAAGGCGAAAACTTTTGTCAAACAAGCTCTAAAGGTTATGCTGCAAGCTTAGCTGCATGGTTTTATGTGGAATAAAAGATTATCCAATAATTTTTTTTTAGATGTACGTTATCCAATAACTTAAGATGATAAAGATTCATGTAATAGAAATATTCACATGTTTTACAAAGAGTCAAGACCTTATCAGCCTCCGGTCAATCGGTTCTTTTAAAAAATGGATAATTGCATCATTGATTTTTTAAGTATACTATAATTATAAATCACTCCTTATAGTTTAAAAAATTCATGGAAAGTCCTTGTGGTAAACTATAATTACAAATCGATCCATGAAGTCAAATTCCGTTAAATTTTTTGAAAGATTATGTTAAATGTCACTTTAGCGCCACATCAAACTAATAAAATGGCGACACGTGACCATCTGAATAAAAAAATATGAATTTATTAAAAAATAAATAAATAAATTTATTTAAAAAAAAAAAAGAGGAGGGGTGGCCACGCATGCACCACCCTCAGAAGCTGCCAGGGGTGGTCGTGCACCACCCTTAGCGGCGGTCAAAATTTTTAACAGAATTTGACTCTATGGATCGATTTGTAATTATAATTAACCACAAGGACCTTTCATGAACTTTTTAAATTATAGAGAGTAATTTGTAATTATGACATACTCTAAGGACTAATAGTGCAATTATCCATTTAAAAAACAATTAACGTTCGTTAACGTGGAAAAAGTTTGAACTGAAATAAATGGTTTGTGGTGACCCACGGCGGCCCCTTTATCAGATTTTATTCGATATGGAGGTGCATGCTTTTCCCTAAAAGCCATTAATTAGGGCTAATTTATAATCTAATTAAATTAATCAACACACTACGGGTGGTATATATTGCATCTTCTAACACAAATCAATAATGTGATTCAAGAAATTTTTTCAAGGGGCCGGGTCTATATTCGACCTACATAAAGCAATAGAATGATTATTGCATCTTTTTTAACCAGAATAGAATTTTATTCGTTACTTAACACAAATTATTTTACTTATTTTCCTCACGTGTTTACTTAATTACTGAGCAGTACTTGAAGAGGAATTAAGATCGATCTCCGACCACGAATTACATGTCCAAGCAAGTCTTAAGTTGATCTCATGAAAAACCTGTCTCATTATCATCTGTTCAAATTGACAGAATCCTTAAAAAGATGACATGGAGGCCATCAGCCAAAACACCCATTACAAATTGAATCTTCTCTGAAGTTGTTGCAGGCGCAGATTGTATTAAGGAATTCAATGTATTGCTATATTTGACTTGTTTTTTTCTTTTTTTTACTTACTTATCAAAAAGGTAAGCAGTGTTATCAATAACCTTTTATAATAATTTAACAGTAATTTTGTCTTAAGCAAAGATTGAGATCTTAATTAGCGGATGGGAGGCTCGAAGAACATCACGCGCGTCTGTTAACGATTAATGATTATAATATTATTATTTTTTGGCGTTAAAAAAAGTAATAAAAGGAATTAATTAATAGATGCTTTGTGGGCTCATCGGCTCATCCTAATCACTTTTGGGCCTTTAATTTGGCGTCTTCCCTGAAGGCTGAAGGGGACTGAATATAAATCGACTGATTGATGATGAACAAGCTATTAGACGTACCAGACATGGTTGCCTTCTCTCTCAAGCAAGAGTTGTAGGGCAGGCAGCAGGCTCCATGGAACAAGTGTAGCCGTTCATTATTGTCACCAATGGGACCTACAAAGTTGGATTAGTCATAGTTCAGTGTCTTCATGAATCATTCTTGTGGTCCAATTACTTTGGCCTTTTCTCTTTTCACAGGTTTTCCAAGTTTTTTTTTTGTACTTCAACAAGTCTAACGATCGCTCGCGATACTTTTTCCTTCGACAGGAGACAAAAGGATGATATATAATTTTATATATATCTTTTGGTTGGTAGCCGTCCTGCTCAGAAATTGGCTCAGATCGAGGATATGATTCATGTCTGATTCACTGAGTTTTTGATAAAGAATTATGTGATTAACATCAGCTTCTTTAAACTTTATTCAATTCATTTCTCTAAATGTAAAAATTCAAAAAAAAAACTCACAAAAAAAAGCATATATATATATATATATATATATATATATATATATATATATATATATATATATATATATATATATATATATATATATGCAGCAGATACCATATACCTTTTGTAAACATTGAGTTTGGTACCGTGTTATTTAATACAAAAAAAATATCTCTTTTATCTCTCATCCTTTTGTCTTTAATTCATTAGAAAATGTGTTGGGATTTTGTAAACAATATTGTGATGTGAGGTTTGGGAAGAAACTTGTATTTTCTAAAGAAATTATATTTTAATGGTATAGATAAAGATAAGTGAAGCTATTGTTGAGTGTATATGGATAGGAAAGTAAAAAATAGTTTTAATTGTCTCCTAAATTTAAAAATAAAAAAAATCGAAAGGAAGTTACTGAATAGTGCTCTTACATCTCCCTCTCTATTTTATTTAATTATTTACTTTCACTATTCTATTTAAAATGTTATATCTTTATCCATTTTACTATTTTCAAAGCATTATTGAGCTACGGTGCTCAGTAATTTATTGAGTATGGTAGAAGCTAGCATGTTTTTTTATAACTAAAATGGTTAGTTGGTTGAGATTATTATTATTTTTTATTTTATTTTTTTTCATCTATTTGTACTATAGGACTAGCCAAAACAACATTTGGCTAAACACGTTCTAAAGATGATAGACCTATGACATGGGTCGGTATCTAATTAAAGGGTGTTAAAAAGAAATTTAATGACCGAAATTATAGGGTTTGGATTTAGGCTAAATGGGTTGACTCACCAACCCGTTTATGACCCGTCAACTCGTTTATGACCCAATTAGTTAAACGGGTTGACTCGCCCAACCTGTTTAGCTAATCGTGTCGGGTTCGGGTTGGCGGGTCAAATGGGTCTATCCAAACCCAGCACAATAACCCATTTTGCCAACCTTAACTGAAGTGTCTTCAATCACATATTAATGCGTATTAACTAATTGTAAAGGTAAATAATATTTATACACAATCTCATATTTAGTGTGGGATCTATGCATGTGGGACTCATCTCACATGCATTGGTTTTACACCAAATATAAGTGCGTGTACAAATGACACATCAAAATTGTAAAAGAGTTATAGATTAATTATAAGTGCAGCATTACTCAATCCGGTCCTATCATATTTGGTATTTGTTTAGTAAAAATAAAAAGAGAAAATGATAGTTGACACTTACCCGAAAAAAAGCACCATATATAGTTGGGTAAGCAATTCCCACAAAAAAGACATCATTGACGTAAACTCGTATGGGCAGTCTTATCCTTTATCTGAGTTTATCATGCCAAATTGAGCGGAGGACAATAGGGGACAAATTGCACCAGTCACGGGGGGATGATCAAACCGTATAAATTGAGACTTGGTGAGCAAAGACTTACAAAGATGGATTTGAATTTATCATTTTTTTTTTTTTTGATTGAATAGATAGCAATTAAGGTAGATAATTCTCAGAAAAACTTTATGAGGCTCAATTGTCTGACTAGATGTACATTATTTAGCAGACTTATCCTTTATCATGTTCAAGCGATTTAAAATCTGTTCGGTAAATTACTAGCCATTCGAATAAATATTTATTAGAAATCTTTTCTATTTAATTTATTTTGCTAGAAATCTTAATTCTACACCGAGTTGGTAGTTCTTCTAGATTTTTTTTTTTTTTTTTTTTTTTTTTTGGCTTTAAGAACCCCACTCACTCATACATTTTTATTAATTTTTATTATTATCATTTACTTCCAGAGAGGAAAAGGGAAAAGGGGAATTTTCTTTCAAAAATTGTGGAATGCAACATTTATGAGATCCAAGTTACAAAATAGGTGTTCGGACAGGTGCACTTCATAAAAAATCTATCATAATTACTTAGTCAAATTATTAGTAATTCGAATAAATAATTGTTAAGAATCTTAACTCTACACCGAGTCGCTAGTTCAAGAATTGTGTCACAAATTATAGGAATGCTAAACAATTAGTACGTGATAGGGCTTCCTTCTGGAAAGTAAATTAGATACCCGGGGGAGGGGGGGTCTTGGACTTATAGGGGTGGCCTCTCTACATGTGTTTCTTTTTTCGCCATGAACCATCTCAGCAGTTATTCCTTTTGAATAGTTGTACAATGAGTAATGTTATAAGGAGGACTTATGTCTTCTTTGAGTCATTCTAAAATTAAAATTACCATTGGATCGAAATTCAATAGTGATCTATCACACATTTAATTGTGATTTTAAATACCACATTAATTTTGGGAAGATTCAAGAAGGACATGAGTCCTCTTCATAGCATTACTCGTCGTACAAGGGACACTATTCGAGAGACCGTGAAGCATACATGTTAGCTCACTGTCAGACCAAGAATATAATTAACTGTAGTTTTTTTTTTCCCCGCTTTGTTTATTTTGGTATTATTATACTTATTTATTTATTTATTTATAAGCATGTGTATCCAATCGTTTTGTTAATTGTCTTAATTTATCCGATAACAAAGAAATTGTCTTAATTTCTTATTTAGTTGCATGTGAATTTGTATATTTTTCTCATAAATTGTAAGGACAGAAATTTCTTACAAACCGGTTTGTAGGAAATTTCATATAACCCACATATAAGATTGGCATGTGTCCTTTGACATGTGAGAAGCACATGTTATTTAAATATCATGTGCTCCTTACATGCTTTTTTAATAGCATTAATAAAAAACATATGATTCTCACATGTTTAAAGGAAACATGTCAATCTTATATGTGGGTTGTAGAAAATTTCCTAGAAACCGGTTTGTAGAAAATTTCTGTCCAATCATAAGCATGTTCAGGCTGGCCAACTTGGCACTTGCAGATTTCAAGTCGGGTTAGTTTATGAGCACATCAACAATTGAATGGTAGTTTGAGGAGGTATGTATACTTTTCTCAATTTTAAAAGAATATATATATATATATATATATTTATATAATTTTACAAAAGGGTATTGAACTGTCATGTGTTTTGATGGAAAGATATCAAACTATCATTTCTCTCGAACTGGAGTATTAAACTATCAAAAACCCTCAAATAAGGGTATTCCGTCAGCTTTGGGCGTTAAATCTTGACGGAATACCTAAAATACCCCTATTCTTTTTCTAGAAAAAATAAGAAAAAAATGTTAGGATTTAGGTGTTAGACAGAATTTAACGGAATTTGCAAAAATACATATGCTTGAATCTTTGAAATTTTTTTAAAAAATAAACACAAGGGTATTTTAAATATTTTGGCATGATTTATCGCTAAAAGTTGACGGAATACCCTTATTTGAGAGTTTTTGATAGTTTAATACCCCGGTTTGAAAGAAATGATAGTTTGATATCCTTTCGTCAAAACACATGATAGTTCAATACCCTTTTATGAAGTTATCTTTTATATATATATATATATATATATATATGTTATGATATGTTATGCATGCATGGGCATGTCCAAAATCATACTCCACAAATAAGCCATTAACAATCATCTTTACGCTCTAATTAGTTGCCAATGGACTCTCCACCACCATGAGTCGGGAAAATCCATTTTCACACTAAAACATAGCATTCATGTAGTAGCAACAAGTCCAATTTGGTTTTCACAGGAGAATCCTAGCAAGAAGTCACTAAAGAGTAAGGGTGAAAATTCGTATTCGCGTGTTACGTTTGAGTTGTGTCGAGGCACGAGTATAAGAATGTATTTAGTCAATTATAATCTGACCCATTTAATTAAACGGGTCCGACCTCTCAACGCTAACCCGTTACTTTAGCATTGAGTCACTACAAAAAAAAAAAAAAAAAAAAAAAAAAAAAAAAGAGGCAAAAACCGTCCAGAAATGCAAAAAAACCGTCTGGAATCAATTCCAAACGGTTTTTTTTTGGACGGTTTTGGGCAAAACCGTCCAGACTAAATTTTTTTTTTCCTGTTTCGATTATTTTTAATATTAATTATTTTTTTATATTAATTAGTTTTTTATATTAATTAGTTTTTTGATATTAAAACTAATTAATATGGTCTGATACCTTTCAAAAAAAAATGGTCTAAACATTTCATACGCTGGTCGACGATAGAGAAAGAGAGAGGAAGAGCGTATTCCGGCCAGATCTCTCTCTGTATTCGGCCAAAGAGAGAGGCCGAGCGTGGGTTTTGGCCAGATCCGGCTGGAAACCCAAACGACCTCGCCAGATCCAACCGAAAACCCACGCACACTTGCGTAGATTTGACAGATCCGGCACTCCATCTCCGGCAGTCTCTCTCGTCGTCTCGATCCCGCTGTTCCATCCAGATCCTGTTGCCCGTGTGAATCAATGAACCCAAAAAGGAAAGACCCTTTTGATCCAAAATAAACAAAAAAGTCACTGAATAGCAAAGCCTCAGGATTGTCGTTCGGCTAGTTGGGGTTCAGAGGGGCTGGGATTCACATCTGCGATGTGGGGTTCATAGGGGCTGTACGCCTTCTTTGTATGGTGAATATGAGATGTGGGGTTCAGAAGGGTTGGGTTCACATTTTGCTCTTCTTCTTCTCAATTCGCGTCATTTTCTTTAGACGCGTTTAAGCCGTCGATAGTGTTTTAATCTACGGTTGAGGGTGTTGATCTGCGTCATTTGACTACCCTATAAATTTTCAGGCGGTTTGTTCTAAACCGTCTATAAATTTATAGACAGTTTGATCAAAACCGTCTGAAAATTTACATTTGTGGACGGTTTTTTTCAAACCGTCCATAATTAATAATTTTTTTGTTTAACCCATGCGATTTTTGTCACCATATATATATATATATATATTTTAAATCATTAATATCAATAATTCCAGACGGTTTGAAAAAAAAGTCTAGAAATGTAAATTTTTAGACAATTTGTTCCAAATTGTCTATGAATTTATAGACGATTTGATCAAAACCGTCTGGAAATTTACATTTCCGGACAATATTTTTCAAACCGTTTGTAAATTTATGGACGGTTTACTCAAACCGTCCATATTTATTTATTTACATACGGTTGTTTAAAAACCGTCTGTGAAAGTTTAATTCTAGACGGTTTTAGAAACCGTCTAGAACAAAACCGTCCATAATTGTCCTTTTTTCTGTAGTGAGTTCGGGATGAGTTTACGGATCGTGTAAAAAATTATCATCTTTAGTGTCAGGTGTAGGTTTGGGTTCGGGTTATATCGAAGTATGGGTATAAATATAGATTAACCATAATCCAAGACATTTAATTAAATGGATGACCCTTAAACTTAATCTGCCAATTTCAAATTGAGTTTGTGAGTCTTGTTGAAAATTGACACCCTTAAATAGGGAGGGCAGTTCCCAAGCTTTTTCTGTTGGGAAATGCTATTTCACAAAACAATGGCACATTTATATCTCTCATCCATCTAAATTCATCTGTTCTTTCAACTTATCCAATATTGATCTGTCCTGGTTGATTAAAAGATAAACCATAGAATAGAAAAAAGCATTTATTTCGAGCTCTTTCCTTTTTATGTTTTTATTATTATTTTTTCTTCCTTCTAATTTCTTTAAACAAAATATTACTTGCTGGCTATGAAAAAGAGGCATGCATGGGGTACGGTTTTACAGTTCATGTGGTTCCAGAACAAAGACATAAAAGTTTCCTACTATCTTCCTATATTTATTCCGGAGTCCCACGACTGATTTCAGTGGAATTAGTATAATGCTTCAATCAATCAAATTCCTCAATCACTCAAATGAGCTATTAATGAGGCAGATAACTCTAAATTAATTACTCATCAAAGTCGAGAAAATACCCAAAAAAAAAAAATCAACAATCTATTAATGTTATGGGCAAATAATATAATCATTAGGAAAAGAGAAGTCACTGTAATTGAGAGGGCCGAGCTTATTGTGGCATGGAGATGGTCCTGAAGGAGGAACTGGCCCTCTAGGAAGCTGACCTTCGAACGCGCTCTTGAAGTTCTTATTGTTCATAGCTCGGATGCACTGCACCATTGAAGCTGTTGCCAGAAGTAGAAAGAACAGAAAAAGAACAAACCTTAAACCCATCAACGATCTTTCCGAACCTGACATGGTTACTTCTCTTTCTTCCCCTCCAAATTGTATATATATATATAGATCGATAGCAAATTAAATTTCTTGTGTTAGAAGAAGGGAGAAAGGAGAAAGTTTTATATACATATATACACAAATATGGGAGGGAGAGAGAGAGGAAAAAGAAGTTGAATTTGAAGGCCGTTTGTATTGGACTAAAACTGAAAGGAATATTACTAGAGAATGTTTTGTGAGTTTGAACACCACCAAACATTGGGTGCTTCAAAGTGGAATTTTGTTGATCATTCTTGTGAGTAGTTTGAAGTTCATGCCACTATGTTGACTATGCAACAGGCCAACAGCAGCCAATTTGGACACACATGTGAATAACTAAATAATTAATGTTGAAATTCTGACAATTTTGATCTCTTCTACCACCTCCAATTTGTCTTCCATTCTGACATTTTCTTTCAAAGGAAATCATATCATTCGAAGATTATCCATAATATATAAGATGCAATAGGAGAATTTGAATAATTTCAATCATTGAGAATACACGTGTGAAGAGAAAACGATCAAAAATCTATATTGGTTCAATGTCATAAGTGTGAGTAGTTAATATTGATGGTCTCATGGAAAGATTTTGTTAGGATGCAACAGTGTCGCTCTCTTTACGTGAACAACTCTTAGAACATGTTTTGCGGATTGTGATTTCAAATGCCATAAAAGAATTTGGCTTCTCTCACTTGCCACCAATTGGTTTTTAGATAGGATGGTCAAAGGCTCAATCCAACAAATGGTATCAGAGCCAGTCATCAGTTCGAGTCGCGAGAGCGCTTCACATTAAGGAATGGATTGTTGGGGCGCAACACTACCGCTCTGCTCATGTTGACAGCTCTTAGAACATGCCTAATGTGTTGCGATTTGAAACTATAAAAAGTTTTGGCTTTCCTCACTAGACACCAACTAATTTTTAGATGAGATGATCAAACGTCCGATCTAAAATATATTCCAAAATATCAATCCCCTTGACGTACACATCATTGGAAAACATTCCTATAATTTGTAATATCTTGGTAAAAGTCATAATTAAGTAGCTCTTCTACTATTCAAAGTTGATGGCTTAGAGAATAGGCTCTTATCAGCAGGATATGAAACGTGATAAAATGAAAATTGTATTTAAAGCCGTGGACGTCCACATACTTATCAGCAGGATAGAAAGGTCTTTCGGAGCTGTGTCTCAAGATTGACTTCATTTCATGTTATCCAATCTTTATTGGCCATGCATCATATACTCCACCTCACAATCGGCTGAAAATAGATTCCTTTTTTTAAAATGATAGAATCTTACAAATGAAAGATGGGCCGCAAGGCCCACAACCTTTCCGTATTGAAAAGTCGAGGCCCATTGGAGGCAAACTGGAGCTGACTAGTTGAGGCCCATTGTATCTTGGTCTTCAGCATGAAAGTGGACCTTTGGCAGCCGAGTCCAATCTCTTGCTTTCTCTGCAGTCTGCACAAACCGAAAAAGGAAAAGACAAAAAGGAAAGAAAAAAAAAAAAACTTTTTGAGTCATAGGTGGATTTTTTTCGTACTATTGATTCATATTCAATAAAGAAGATAAAGTAGAAATAAATTTATTTTATTTTTTTAAAAAAAAAAAAAAAAAAAAAAAACCGAACACAAATAAGAAAAAGCTAATACCATTTTCCTTTATATGATTGTAAATTTGTAAGTGATATAGTAAAAGAGAAAATAATATAAAGAATTTTAGGCCTTTTTTCTACTTTAAGCCTTTTTTTTCTTTTTCAAATTGTATTTATTTTGGAGAGAAACTGTATTGGACCATGTTCTTTTCTTGTATTTCCCATTCCGAAATATCTTTTAACTTTTCATTTAAAATTAAAAATATGTATGTGCGATGTATGGGTTATTAAATAAAATACATAATTAAATCATAAATCTTACTATAAAGAAAAGGAAAATAAATTAAATCATAAATCTTACTTATATGGACCCCACAGATTTAATAGTGCTTTTTAAAAATAAGTGAATAAAAAAAGAAAAAAAGAACGATCTATGTCACAAATAATTTCCTTTTTGGTTACTTTAAAAAAAAAAAAAAAAAAAAAAAAAAAAAAAAAAAAAAAAATCATTTTTCGTTACAAAATGAAGCGAAATTTTGTGAGGCGGCAGGAAAAAACGGGGTGGGCCGCTAATATCTCAGCGTCCTGTTCAGGCTTTCACACTTTATGCCGCTGGACTTGGGCCTCTCTTTCTCTCACAAGACCAGCGCCCTTTTGTGACGCTCAGTGTTCAAAGTCGATTTACCTGCAACTCTCAGTCTCGGCGACCTCTTGTTGCCATCTTCATTCAGGTGAAACTGTGAAGACAATTTCCTCAATTTTATTGATTTTTCTTACTTTCTTTTTGTGCCTATTGTGCAAGAATGTTAAAACGCTCTTCGTAAATGCTATTTTATGTTCCTGTTGTGATATGTTATTATTAATTTCTTGAAGCCAACACTCTGACAGACACCAAATAGGCATCTCCCGTGCCTCTGTCTTGATGTTATCTTGGGATGCTGTCTATTTATCCAGTAGTTGCGCCTTGCTTATTTACGACCTCAAGGTTTGTTTGTACATATTTGTGAAAAAAGTGTGCATTTTGTAAATTTGTTTGTTCATATACTGTTTTAATTATGTGGACCATTTCAGGCGAATTGTTAGGATGGCTGCAACGGCCAGAAATCCGAGCAAATCGTTTGAATCCATCGCTTTAAAGCCTCCTTTGCACCCTACCTATGATCTCAAGGGAATCATCAAATTAGCCCTTGCTGAAGATGCTGGGGGTCAAGGTTATCTTGTCTTGTTTCGTTTTTCTCCAATTCCCCCCTCACACCAATTTCAATGATTCTATTATTTGGTTTTATTTGTTCTGCTGACTTGGGGCAGAGTTTTTTGGTAATAAATTTTATGCTATAAGCAGTGTTAACTATTTAAGAGAAATGTTACACACAGTACTCTCACTCCCATACACCAGTGCACACTCTTGACGTGGCAGTGATCCGATGGTGATTTTGACGTGGGGGGAGTGTGGGAGCGGAAGTTTGTGTAGCATTTCTCAATATTTAATAATTTTTTAAAAAACTTTGATCCTGTTACTTGTAGGTGATGTTACAAGCATGGCCACCATTCCTATTGACATGGAAGTGGAAGCTAATTTCTTGGCAAAGGAAGATGGTATCATAGCCGGAATTGCACTTGCAGAGATGGTATTTGAAGAGGTTGATCCTTCTCTGAAGGTACCAGCACTGCACTGTGTATGCAGTTTGTTTGAGTGGCTTGCGTGCTTGGTCATTAAGAATGTATATTTTAATTTCAGGTGGATTGGTCTCAAAAAGATGGAGATAATGTTCATAAAGGACTACAGTTTGGAAAAGTTTATGGTAAGCCAGAAAAAAGGAATTATCAGTAACATTTTAGAAATTCATCAAAGAGATGTTTTTAATCCTTACAACTTCATGTGCAGGACGGGCACACAACATCGTTGTAGCTGAAAGGGTAGTGCTAAACTTTATGCAGAGGATGAGTGGAATAGCAACTCTAACAAAGGTATTGTTTTTTCCTTCAACCCTTTTTTTTTTCCTTTCAAAATAAACTCAGAAAGGAGGTTGTTATAATTCTTGACCTTCAGTTTTAGTTATGTTGAAAATAAATTCCTTACTAGAGCACCTAAACTTGAATCATGATAACTTGGGGGAAATGGCCAGCCTTTCGTAGCCCAGTAGTACCTTCCCCCATAAACATATAAAGAGAAGGGGGGGTGGGGGTGAGGAGTTGCCCATTTGTGCAGCCTGCTGTTGTTGTTTGACCAAACTAATATATGAAAAAAATTATTTGAGAAGAATAACTTCATTGTATCACTCCTTTTTTTTTTTAAATGTAAAAGTTTTCCTCACTGCTTCATCTATCAAGTTATAGGTTTTAAGTTTGTTAATAAGATAATATGGACCTCAAACACCTGCATATGTGATTGAAACAAGTGGTCAATATGTAATGTTTGTTGAGGGACTAAAACTGAACAAGATATCCTCTAATTGTTTAAACTGGTGATATTTATTATTAGATTGTAGACGTGCAGTAGAATGATTTAAGGAACACTACACTGCACTAAAATGCTACCAGTAAAATATCTCTGACAGATGTGTGATGCCTGAAGGAGAGATTTAAGAGGATGTTCTTGTTTTCTGCAGGAAATGGCAGATGCTGCATATCCTGCGTGTATTTTAGAGACGAGGAAAACTTCTCCGGGTTTACGTTTGGTGGATAAGTGGGCGGTCTAGTTCACTACCTTGCTTTTACTTGATAGTAATAATGCTCCTTCATTTTGTATATATATTTTTTGGTTGACCTTATAGTACTCTCTCATTATAGGTACTTATTGGTGGAGGGCGGAACCATAGAATGGGTTTATTTGATATGGTCTTGATAAAAGATAATCACATATCCATAGCTGGAGGTGTCACGAGTGCCATTAAATCTGTTGACATGTATTTGGAGCAAAAGAAACTTCAAATGGAGGTTGAGGTAGTAGTCACTACTTTTAGAATTTAACTGTCTTCAAATTCTGTCAAGTATCTATGAGAAGAGGCAGAAACTGTCGAGTATCTTTATCCAATATTTTTCTTGTATTGGTTTGCTTCAAACTTTTGGTTGATGTATCTTCCCATATTCCAGAATGCTTCCCCCCCCCCCCCCCCCCCCCCCCCCCCCCCCCTTCTCTCCTTCCCTTTTATTTTTGCAGGAACTATAATTGTTACAGTATGAACCTCTATTTATCTTTTCCTAGGTTGAAACCAGGACACTCGAGGAAGTACACGAGGTATTACGTTACGCATCTCAAACAAAGACGTCCTTGACTCGGATAATGTTGGATAACATGGTTGTGCCACTACAAAATGGAGATGTAGACGTATCTATGCTTAAAGAAGCTGTGGATGTGATTAATGGGAGATTTGAGACTGAGGTATCTAATATTCTATGTTATTCATTTACACTTCATCTGAATATCTGGAGCATTGGTAGCTATAGACTTTACAAGAGCTGTCATTGATGTATACCTTACAATTTAACTTTTTTTCCTTTTCAAAAAAGAAAAAATGTATCCCCATATGGTCCAATTTATTCCACTTTCATCCATGGGTCTAAACAATCCGTCTAGCCAATGAAAGATAGGTGCTTTGTCTATTCAGTTTTGCGATATTTTATATGGTGAAATCTTTGAGTAAAACATACTTAAAGCGGCAGGACTAGTACTTCTGTAACGACCCAGGAAAAAACACTAGTCACATATGCGCTGTCACCCCAAAAGGACTAGTCAATTTAGATCTTCCATAGAATCCCTTATAAAGTCTAGTGCCACCTAGTAACGCCAGGCTATATAGTACTGGAGCACTGCATGACGTGGCCCTGACAAAAACGTCAGGGTTTTAAGGGGGAAGTTTGTAACACTCATGTCCTACATTGGGAAAATGAGGAGTTGCCTACATAGAATGAGTGGTTTATAAAGATAATCATGAGTGTTAAGTTTCACATTACCTAGTTATTAAGTGAAACTATGCTTTATAAGGAATTTTAAAGAAGCTTCTATCTTGTAATTTGTTAAATCATTGATTGTCCTAAAAGATTAATCTAATAGAAAATGGTGATTTAATCATTTAATTCATATTTTAGCACTCATTCTCATATGTGAGCTCAAACTTTCCCTCAACAAGTGAAGCCCAACATATGGAATATTTAACTGAAATGTAAAGTAAGCTATAGAATCAAGAGTTTGAACTCAAAATCTCTACTTTGGTACCATGTTAAATTACCGATTGTTTCAAAAGGTTAAGCTGAAAAAAATGTTGACTTTAATCATTTAATTAATATTATAACATAATTGAATGAGAATTACCGTTAGATGTATTGATTATTGTGCGCCTTTAGAAGTTAATTAGTTGTTTTGCTTGTTTCATGGTGACAGGCATCAGGCAATGTTACTCTTGAAACGATACACAAAATTGGACAGACTGGAGTGACCTACATTTCCAGGTAATATTGCAACACTTAATATCTTAATCATCAAAGATTATAGTTTGAATGAATAGAAACAGACCATAAAGTTATTTTGGTATGATTGATGCGGTTCAACTTTGTACTTTCTCTTAGTAAAAGGATTAGGTTGTGTATAGAAGTCACAGCTCGTTAAGGGTGAGTTACTGCTTCTGAAGTGAGCTATAGTGATTCTGTTATGTGCCTGGGTTTGTGATCGGGTAATTGGCCTATGGATGGGCAAATCAGCAGGATTGGACTTCTTGGATTTACCTATGGTGAAGGGTGATGAACTGATACGAGGTATTCGAGGTACCTCTGCCTCCTAATTCAACTATGAGAGTTGAGAATTTTGTGGTAAATATGTTGTCTACCTTTATTATGAATCAAGACCTTTATAAATAGAGGTTACAGAGCAGAATAGAAATTATGGAATTACATCAAATCCCTTATTCCTAGGAATTCTTTCTATAAAAGAATTCTCTTATTTAGTAATACCCTATTCTAGTGGAAACCAATATCCCTTATTACTAGGAAATACTGTCCTTACAGGATGATTTCCTTCCTACCAAAAAGTCCTGCTGGAAGAGCACCGACTTTTCCATTCTTAGCCTTCTCCACCTCAGCCGCCACTTGTATCCTCTCCTTGAACCCTAGCGAAGTCTTCTTTAGTTAGGTTTTCTTTTGCTTCCTGCCCACGTTTCCTACGTCTCACATAGGTCCGTAACAGATTCCTTAAATTTTCTTGTTGCTGTTCAAGGAGTACCTAGTTCCATTGGTAATGGAGATGTACCACTGCTTTGGTTGTGGAAGTATCACTTATAATTTAGGATGTCTTACTTTGTGCGAGCTAAGTGCACTTGAGACAGGCGCAGCACCAACTGCTGATAAGTAGGTGTGCTGCTGCTTCATGCCGCAGCACAGGATAATCATATATCTGAATTTATGGGTAGATTTAGAATGTGCATCCCAACTCAATAAGTTCTCTAGATCCCATACCGAAAGGAGGTTAAGATACTTTGGTAGTTTCCAGCTGATTGCAACGAGAATTACAATTCAGCCTATTAAAAAATAACTTTTTTATTCCTTATTCTGTTATCTTATGTTAAACAGAACAAGAAGGGAGAATCCAAAAATACTGCAGCTACTGTGTAATCCTTTTGTCTGTTAAAAATCGCATATGTAATGCTTTTCTTTTAAATTTGGTTCAAGATGAGAAACTGAACCTTATAGTCCAGGTAGTTATGTCAATGCCAATTGAATGAATGTTATTAGCTGTGAATTCAAACTTTTTGGTATTTTCCATTTCTTTGGATGATACAATGGGTCCATGATGACTACTAAAGAAATGCATGAACTACATTGGATGCAACGGTGGCAGTTGTGGAATCTGCTATTGGGTTAATGATTTTTGTTATTACTTTCCTTCTCTGATAAGAAAATGGACGCAAATCCCAGGCCGAATCAAGTCAACCTCGATGTTTACAGCTTCCGTCAGTAGTCAGTCAGCTAGGTTGGTTGGGGTAGGTCTTTTTTTTTTTTTTTTTTCTTTTTTTGCAATACAGAGCAAAAAGAACAATACAGGGAAGATGTAGTTAAAGATCTATTTGGATGGTAAGAAAAGTATTTAATTCAGAGCATGGAAAGAAAGATTGACGGAAAATAAGAGACAAAGTGAGAGAAAATTGAAGGGGAGTGAGAGCCGAGAGGAGCCGAAGAGAAAGAGAAAGAAACCGTAGAGGGAATTTACTTTTGGAGAAGGTGTGTGATAATGGTGAGGCACACGGCTGCATCATGGTGGGGAGGCAATGGTGGCGCAGTTTTCAAAAGGATCTATCACTGAGAGCACTCGATTTGAAGGTTTCACACCTAAGGAAGGGAAAGAAAAAAAGGAACGAAGATCTCTCAGTGAGCTTTGTTTTGAATGAAAATGAAAATGATCGGATAGCTTTGTTCTACTTGTGTTGGAGAAAGAACAAAGCTCACTAGGTGTGCTTTTCTTTCCTAGTGACCTTCGTCCAGGTCTCCCAACACAAATAAATAAAAATAAAAAGAAAAAGAAAAAGAAAAGAAACGAAGGTTTCCCACTGCGAGACTCACATTCTCACTATCTTCGTCATGTGGCTCGCATCAATCAATGATTGGACTGAAAAATCGAAACCTGGAGTTCATGCATCTGCAGTGTTCCTGCATGAGCCCCACACGCCTACCAGCAAGCCTCAAAAACAATTTGAGTTCATGAATGGCTTATTCGGCTGAAATCTGAATGCTTCTTCATCTTCTTCATGTACCACCCACAAAAAAATTCCAGAGAGGTCTAAGACGTGTCGGTGGGTTCAGTATGGGTCAGTTTATCCTATAAAACCGACCCCCAAACCAATACCTCTTCGGAGATGAGATTTTCTTACGACCCTTGACTCTGACTTTGGTCGATTTTAGTTGGATCGGGTAGTCGGCTATTTTGAACTGCCTTAGAAGACAAGATTTTAAAACTTAAATTGGTTATGTACTGTGTTTCTAGAATGATGAAATTGGGATAGGTTTGCAACTCTGCCTTTGATCCTGAATTTAGTCCATGATGACTACTAGAGAAATGCATGCACTAGGCTGGTCCAGTTACTAGTGTCCTGGATTGACAACATATATCATGAAGATTGTGGAGCGGGAGTTAAACTAACTTATGTCTCCAGTTTCATTCACAATCTTTTGCGTCATTTGTTCAACAAAATCACAAAATCTAGAATGTACTTGGAATTTAAAAGGGTGTTTAAGTTGCAACCTGTTTCCTTTTCTTTATGAACAGAACTTGCAACCTGTTTCACTTTGTATAGGTTAGTAGTCTAGATGGTTGAGGACATGGTATTGGAACCCATATGGAGGTGGTGTAGAGAATGCCCAATATTTTAGCCTGAAGGATTCGGACAAAGCAATCTTTAAGAAATAATTTGATATTTGCACCTTTTGCTTCTTGTTTAAATAATGTAGTAATCACTAAATTACAAGCAACTAATAATATTAACATTTTTAGTACTTACACTATTCATCTTCTTCTTGTTTGCAGTGGTGCACTAACACATTCTGTAAAAGCACTTGACATCTCCCTCAAGATTGATACAGAGTTGGCCCTTCTAGTTGGAAGGCGAACGAAACGAGCATGACTGTCCATCTGATCACATTTTTTCCTCTCGTTGATGCAACCAATCAACTGCTGGTAATTTTTGCCATTCTGTCTTTATTAATATGAGATTGCTTCACTCTTTTTGTGTATTGGACACGAAATTTGGTACTGGTATGTATAAACGTCATGCAAAGCATACTGCTCAAATAAAATTTTGAAGTTCTTTTTCCCAAGAAAATCTTTAAACTATTTCTTCTTTTAAAACTAAATGTTTGTCAATATCTCGGAGTCCCCAATCCCCATGCATTTCAAGAGTGAAATTTGTTCAACATAAGGCGCATAATGATTCTAAGGATAAACCTCTAAGAAGTCAGGGAATTATGCCATGCCTTTTTGTGTGAATGTTGCTGTATAGGGACAGCAGTATGCTTGCTGTATGTATATGTGAGCTCATACCCCTAAACCGGCATGCCTTTTGAAGAAGTCTAATTTTAATTTCAAGTTATATTATAGTTGGATATATTATACTATGAAGTTCTGATTCAAACTCTACTATAACAGTGAAATAGCATAACAGTAGAATATGCCCTTTTTTGGTAACTGTAGTAAACTAAAAGAAGCATGCTTGATTAAGGAAATATAAAACTGAAATCCTGGAAGCAAGCTTGATCCCAAGAGAGAGAGAGAGAGAGAAGGATAGCTTCAAATTTGACTTTGGTTAATTTTTCTCCTTTTTATTTGTTGATTAGTAAATAGTAATGGGTGCATGCCGGCCGGGGCTTGTCTGAGCTCTCTCCAGATCCAAAGACCTCTACCGTCAGTAAAATGGGAGAGGTGCTAATCAGCTACAAGGGATGGACCGTATGGATGTACCTCAATCAATTTTTATGCCTGACAGATTTGACAAAATTGATGGAAAATATATTTTAGTATAATGTTTATAACACCTCTCTCTCTCTCTCTCTCTCTCTTACGGGTGGGCATTTGACCCGTGACCTGCCTCTGACCTTTCGACCCAATTGGTTGGATTTCGACGGGGGGCTAGGCAGTGAAAATATTTGATTTTTTGACAAAGTCGGATCGATAGGCGGAAGAAGATTAAAATTACTGGTTTTCCAAACCGACAATATAAAAAGTTAAATGGAATTCTTTCAAAATGGCGTTGTTTCGTGTCCCCAAAAACGATGCCGTTTTGGTATATGTAAAAATATATGGCCAAGGTTTCAAACAGAGAAAAGAAGAAAGAGATTACACTCCCTTTAAATTATCACTTAATTGACAATGACTTTCAAAACTATTAAGAAATTGTTAATGTCTGTCAAGGCCAGCAAAAAGATAAAAATAACCTTAGAATTTTTTTTCAATAAAACAAAAATATCCCTACAAATTCGAAGAAAGAAAGAAAAAATTAATTTTTATTATTTTAATAAAAACGAAAAATTTTATTTAAAAGAAAAAACGAATTTTAATTTTTTTTAAAAATAATACGACAATTTTTAATTTATTAAAAAAACAAAAAATTTAATTAAAAAGATAGAAAAAAAAAAATTCTTTTCGGTTTTAAATTTCGCCACCCTTGAGTTTTATGTATTTTTTTTTTGTTTTTTTTATTAGTACATTGTAATTTGTGAGTAACATTGTTTAAATGAAAAGTTTTAAGAAACATCAACAATTAAGCAGCAATTAGAAGAAGAAAAAAAAAGTGTGTGCAGACAAGAAAGAAAGAAGAGGGGAGGAGGGAGAGTAGGAGTAGTGATAGGCAGGGGCAAACCAGCCACCTCTGTCGGTCCCTTTTCATTAAAAATGAATTTTTTTAATAAAAAAACTTCTGATGTCACATCAAAAATTACTTTTTCATAAAAAAAAAATTATTTTTTTATTAAAAAAGGCTGCTTGATGGACGGTTTTACCGTCCCCTAAGATATCATTTTCTAGGAGAGTAGTGATTGGTGAGAGACTTCCAACCGACTCTCATTCCTCTCATCCCTCACTTTTTAATAAATAAATAACTTTTATTTAAAAAGTAATTTTTTTATTGTTTTATTATTTATTTTTGAATAAAATTAATTTATTTATTAAAAAGTGGGGATGAAAGCCGTTAGAAGTCCCTCACCAATGCCTAGTCAGGAAGGTCTCCCCTCATTGGTGAGACGGTTGATGGAGATTTTGACAGGAAAAAAGGAAATTCGATTCTCTGGTCATTTCTCGCCTAGAACTGTTTGCTAGACAATTCAATAGACCCGTTTTCTTATTTTTCGTTTTGAGGACAAACATGGGGTCCAAAACCTACGCTAATACATCATCCCTCAGTCGTACCATCAGCGCCGGCCTAATTGCATGATGAGAGATAGGTCAGGTCAATCACGTAACCCTGAAAGAGCTACCAGCTGCTCCTGGGGGCCGGCCAATCCCCAGTCCTGCTACCTTGGCATGCCATATGTATGACCCTACCATCTCCTCTCTCATCTACCTATGATTAATTACCTGCTGAAAACCTCGAATTATGACAACTCTACCGTGCACCGCCTCCAAGATGTACGTGTATTGCTCTTCATTGGGTTTTGGGGCCTTAATGGTGATCAACTGTTGCTGTTCATTTGGGGCTTTAATGGTGGTGATCAACCGTTGGAACAGTGTAAAATGGTGGGAAAAAAGCATGCAAGTAAAGGCTGCCAAAATGTTCTTTAATTAGACAAATGGAGAGCATAGATCTTCAAAGTTTTTCTTCTTTAGATAAATTTATTCGCGATTTCTACAAATTTGTTAAAGCAAAAACAGTGCTCAGATGGTGTATTGTCATAAAGCAGTGCACATGCAAAGTGTAAGACCTACCTACCATTTGGCTACATTAATGTTTTCATTTACGTCCACTTTACCCCTTCACCAGGGGAATTGGAGGGTCCCAAATTAATCATCTGTACGTGTGCAGACTACAGAGCACATTCCGTTAAGGCAAAAAATAATAATAACTTTTATTATGAAGGGAAGAAAGTAGTATAGTGAGAGGAATAACTAACGAGTGAAGAAACTTCTTAATGCTCCCATTCTTTATGGGATCAGATTCCCTGCAATTCCTCAAATCCCAACCGTCCTTTGTAGATGAACGGTTAGAAATGTACCACATCATCGGTTAATTGGGAAAAAAAAAATAAAAAGAGATAAGGATAAAGGTAATTGGCCATTTTTATTGGATGGATGTGGTCGGTCACCTAAAAAGGGTTTTGGAATGACCGACCACCCAACAACATTTAAAAAAACTGAGAGAAATAGTCAAACCACTAAACCAACAAAACAGAAGAAAAAAACATCGTAGGAATGATTTACTACGTACTTCTATTCATTGATTTTAGAGCAATCAGTCACCTCCATAAGTTGTTTTAAAAGTGGTCGGTACCCTAAAGAATACTAATAGGATAATGCAGTCAACCCATTGATATATATTTCACTATGTGTTTTTTGAGTGACCGAACTAACCGTAAAAGAAGAAGAAAGGATATGGCAAAACTTTGTTTTACCAATACGATTAAATCTCATCCATTTATTTACTATGAATACTCAAATATATAAAGAAGATTGCAGGGATCCCGATCCTCTTTGTGGGTACCAAAAATTCAATTCTCCTTAATTCCACCGTCAAATATAGCAGAGTTGTAGCAAAATTGTACTCCTTCTCACGACAGAGATGTGTGCTTACAGGAAGCAACCTTTTATTGAAATTTACAACACCCCTCCCCCTCCCCCCCCCCAACAACAAAAGAAAAAACAGAAAGGCAAACGAGCATGAGACCCATGGAATTAAGCAACTATTGATGACTGGTAGTTATAAAGGAGGCGTTGAATCTTTTGAAAAAGCATCTTCTATTTAACTCATCTTCCATTATCACTTTTCTTTTGTCATTAACCGACAAATTGTTCAACGATGAATATAATGCGCATTGCATTGCTAATCAATTGAGATACTTAGCACTTTCATCACCACGATTGAGATATTTACCGACTGGTCGATTGAATTTTTTGAATGCGACATGACCCACAAAAGCTAGTGGGAGTTCATGTCCATCATGTCATGGGGATCGGATGTTCTAGCCGACCACACCTAAAAGGATATGCATCCACAGTACTACTACACGTCTGTAATTTCTTGGAATTCATTAATTAATTAATCATTAAAAGGGATCAACAACAACATTTCCTCCATCATCAGCCTTCCAAGGTTAATGTTAGAAGCTTAGATTGAAGATTCTAGTGCGCGCAACAACATTTCCTCATCGGCCGTCCAATTGCTTGCAAGGATAATATATGTAATTACAAACTCTAATTAGATCGAAGACTCTTCCGCCCATCTTTTTTTGACAGTTAAATCATTATTTATCTCAAAAGTATAAATTACTCTTCTTTACGTGTTGTAGGACTGCACATGTGGATACGAGTAAAGTTGTTAGCCATATTCATGTTCGCATAATGCAGTTATCATTTTTAAGTATTCACATCTGTGCGGTTATTATGCGCTATTTGCATGTCAGGTAATGGACCGTTCGGGCCTATTTTAGTCTTTTTGACTTTTTTTGGATTTCTATTAGGACATATTTTAAACGATTTTGAAAACATTTTTAATATGATTTTAGTGTTTTTTAACCCCTAAACATAACCCTATACCAAATTCAAAACGACATCATTTTAATAAATTTATTATATATATATATATATATATATCCGCATTCGTATACCGTAAAACTGCTATCTGTATCAGCATATGCGGGTATTAGATTAGTTGTGGATAGCAAATATTTGCCCGCAAGTGCAATCCTAACATGTGGAATCATTTTAATTGAAATGAAAGAATAACGGAGACAAGATTCAAACTTCAAATCTTAACTTTAATGTCATATTAAATTATTACTCAAACCCAAAAATTTAAGACAACAAAAAAGAACAAATTTAATTATCTAATTAATTCTTTAATAAAGTGGACGTTGACACCACAACTTCACGCCTAATTAAGTACGTAGGATGAAAACTATCCTCACCCAGTAAGTCAATAAATATTTTTATAGATGCCCTAAAGTTTTTAATTATAATTATCAGAAATTGACTTGAGGTATTAAACGCATTAGGGATGTACAATTAAAGAAAAAATAAATAAATAAATAAACAAATAAAAAAGAAAAGGCAGGGGTATGGAATCTCCCAATACCATCCAAAGGTAATTAAACAAAATAAGATTATCCATCACATGGGAGATGAGTCATGAATGATCATGACGATGACGAGGAAATTTTGGAGGGGCGGCTGTCAGCCTACTCTTTTATACCCTGCTGACTGGTTGTGCGTAGGATTGGTGCAACCTTTTGTACACAGTCGGATGCATCTACGTAGGACTACGCCGCTAAGATTTTAGGCACGTTGGAAAATTATGTCCATCTCCGAGAAAAAAAGCCAAGAAGATAAAAGCATAAACAATGGGAGAAAAATAACATAAAGAAATAAAAAAAGCCCCATCTTTCGGCACAACTATGCAGCCGCACCACCACGCCTCGCAGATGTTGTCTTCCCACCAAACCAAATGCCAAAAATAATTCTACCAAACCCTCCTGACCTGTAAATATGGGTGGGGGCATGGCATCCGGGGAGCTGACGTGGCAGTTTTACAATACTATATATATACGTTAGCATTGTAGAATAATTGTGAGATAAATATGTGAGTTCAAAATTTAAGTAAACTTAATGGAAACCAAAAAGGTGGGATATCGCTTTGGGAAGAAGACGATCGTAGAGGTTGATGGGGACTATCGCGTCATTGTTGCGAAATAATTGTAAGATAAAAACGTGGTTTTTGACCTTGGTTATTCCAAAAATGCAAACATTAATTCATTCTAACTAGAAATTTTGAACTCACGTGTTTTTTAAAATGAGAAATGATATACATATATTCTTTGCACATCTCTTACACATCTTCATACAACCAAGTTTCAAATCTACTATTGAATTTGTGGATCCCATAAATTCAATTCTGAATTTGAAAATGAGATATGTAAAAGATGTATTTATATAATTTCTCTTTATATATATATAAAATTTTAAAACAAAAATTGTTCGAATGTTTAAATCTTTTTTTTTTTTTTTTTGGGTGTATACGTATGCACATTGCAATTAAGGTTGTACATGCAGGCGGATACTAACCACTCACATCCGTTATCTACTATTTGCTATCAGCACATGTGGATGTAGATGCGGTTAGCAAAAACCACTATCTGCATATGCGGATGCGGCTAACGGTTTTATGGTATACGGATACGGTTAATAACCGCATCCGCATACCCTTTGTATATAATATATATTTTATATATATTATAGTTAATATATTAAATACAACATAACGCCATCAACATCCACTTATGAATGTGTTATATTTAGACAATTTATACTTTTTATGTAATGAATTTGTAATTTTTTTTATGTTAGATTTGTAATTTATGTTTTTTTTTAATGTTTATTAGCTTAATTGTTATGTTCATTAAATCATAAATAAAAAAACATAAAAGTATTTCTTGTGAGCATTGATCACTATGAATATTTTGATGTTATATCAATCATCTTTTTCTTTTTCTTTTTCTTTTTTTTTCTTTTTTTTTTGGTTTTATACATTTTTCGTATTGCATTATATTTTCAAAACAAGCCCAAAAGAACAAAAAAAAAAAAAAAAAAAAAAAATCAAAAAAATCAAAAAAAATCAAAATTATTTTTAAAAGCGTTTAAAATATGCTCATTACCTATTTGCAGAAAACCGATAATAACTGTACTTAATAACCGCACCAACGAAGATAATAAAAAATGACACGAATGCGAATATTTAAAAGTGATATCCACATTTTGTAGATACGAATGCCAATATTACAAATAACTGCATTCCATTTACCCCATTAATTGCAATAATATTGTTATGATTATTTTGTTTCTTCGAAATATGTATTGTTTATAAACTTTCACCTATTTTGAGATACAATGAGTATAAAATATACATCTCTCATTAAAAGAAGTATTAAATGCACTGAAACTTTTACTACAATTATCTTAGAAAATAATTTGTAACCTATATGAAGGGCGACACATCAGCTAAATAATAAGCATATTTTCTTCTTTTTTTTTCTTGATTTTCTTTTATTCCTCTCATTAAAAAAATTAAAAAAATTAAAAAAAAAAATATAACATTTATTTTTCTCTCACCCACCTGCTGTCACTCCCAAAACATCACACAACCAGAAAATTATTGGAGGGCAGCAATTGCAAACAACATGGGGGGGGGGGGGGGGGGGGGGGGGGGGGGGGGCGGGGGTGACCATCTACTCTTCACCACCTACTCCTTCCACAACTTTCATGCACCAAATAGGGGATGGTGGATGCTAAAAATGTCTCTTTTCTAAATAAATTTTCATTAATCAAATATTATTTCATCCGTACGTGCAGGCAATTAATATATAAAACATGTTCAATGCATGACCTCAAAATAAAAATAAAATAAAATAATGTACAAAGCATGGAGATAGAACCGTTATTTAAGACCGACGGTGACAACAAACCGAAGAATTTTATTGTAACAAATATAATTTATTATAATTAATCTAAAGATATCTAATTCTAATATTAACTTGCTCTTTTAGGAATAATGGAGATGTTTACAATGTGAAATTTAGTTACGTAGAAATACATATAAAATATATAAAAATATAAGAATAATATGAAAGAGGAGAGAGAGAGAGAGCCGAAACGGAAAAAGAGGTATATATGAGCTACATCTTAAGTGAATTGTATTATATTAAAATGTATTACAATGCTCTCAATTTATAAAGAGAATAAGAGTGATGAACAAGTAAATCCAGGGGCGGATCGGAGCTAGCATTTGAAATTTACGAGGGCCAAACTAAAAAACAAAAACAATTAGGGAGTAAAATTTTCATTTTCAAAAAATTATTATAATATTTTTTTTAAAAAAAAAAAAATTGGGGAAAACAGGGTGGCTTGGGCCTTGGGGGGCCCGCCCCCCTCTCAAGTTACCATGTAGCTCTGTCTCTGAGCAAACCTAAAGAATAGAATAAACCCTACAAGGAAATAAAATAAATGAGAATATAAAATGGTATTACAATCAAACCTAAATGAGAAATATTATTATAAGAAAATAAACTAACGTAATATGAAATATGTATTCTAACATTTCTTCTCAAACTCAATGTAGAAGTTTCTAAAAACTTGAGTTTGGAAAGAGATGAAATTGAAAGTTGCCGAAGTCGGTGGTTGGATCAAGGCGGTGCCACACAAGAAAGGCTAGTAGTGGCAGTCGGAGAACATAGACAAGCTGCTAAAAAATATGGTAAAGGGCCAAGCCACAACTAACTATGATGACTGGAGAAATGCAAGAGAACGGAAACTGGCCATTAAAAATCCAGTGAAAGGCCAAGCCGCATTGTGCCAAAGTTCACTGGTGAACTGGGCCATGAATCACAACAAAATTGAGCAGAAAAACACTAAATGAGCTGGATGACTAGGCCAAAATGAACTCAAAATTTCCATCACATGCAAAAACCTTAACGAAGCATTTGCTGTTTGGTATACTATTATCACAGTGAAGAAAACACCGAAGAAAGGGTCAAATGGAGAAAAGAAAACTGCGCATCGGAGAACAAAAGCTTAAAAGAGGCACCAAGAAAATAGTGGCTCTGATACCATGTAGAAATATATATAAAATATAAAATAAAATAATATGAGAGAGAGAGAGAGCAAAAGCGAAAAGAGACAGATGGGCTACATCTTGACTGAAGTATATTATACTGAATTGTATTATAATGCTCTCAATTTATAGAGAGACTAGGAGTGATGAACAAATAAAGTTAAAGTAGAGCTAAACTAATTAAGGAAGGGAATAAACCCTACAAAGAAATAGAATAAAAGAGAATATAAAATCCAATCAGATCTAAATGAGAAATATTATTATTAAAAAATAAACCAATGAAATATGAAATATATATTCTAACAAATTATATAAGTAACTTGGTGAAGCTCTAATTGTAATTTTTTCTAGTCCTTTTAGAATAACAATAAAAAGAGCAAGAGTCAACGAATTAATTGACGAAGACACAAGGTGGTAGAATATAAATCTGATACAAGAAATTTTCAATGCCGATGATGCAGTGAGAATCTACAGTTTGGCTATTAGTCCCTTATGGCAACAAAGATCAATTGATTCTAATGGTAATTTATCGGTTAAAAGTGCATACCATCTTGAAAAGGAAAGAAGTACGCATTTGAAAGGAGAATGCTCCAATGTCTTAAATTATAGTAGGGTATGGAGAAAAATTTCGAAGATGAGAGTATGAGGAGCGGTAAATAATTTTATAGAGGGCTTGTAATAACTTACAATCCACAAAATAAAACATTTTCAAAAAGCGAATAGTTCAAGATCCCTTTGCCTTATTTGCGGTTTATTCCCAAGACTAATGGCCATATTATTTGGAGATGTTCATCGTCAACAAATGTATGGATAGAATGCAATAGAAAAAAATAAAAATAAATAAATAACCAATGAGGAGAGTGGTGTTTTGTGCTTATTCAAGAATCTTATGGAAAAAATAGATGAAGAAAAACTATATTGATGGTAACATTAGCTAGAAGGATCTTGTTCCACAAAAATATGTGGCCTATGGAGAGGATCTGACACACCCCTTTTAATTAGTGAAAAGTGCCAAAGATTCAGTGGAGGAGTTCTATCAAGCAACCTCTATGAAAATAATACAGAGGAAAAATAATAGGCAATAGAGGTAGAGATGGAAGAAGCCTCCTGAGGGGGTGGCTAAAATAAATTGGGATGCAGACCTTGACAACCTAAACAAGAAGATGGGTGTGGAGGTGATAGTCATAGATGTTTTGTTTTAGTAACTATATGTACCACAATGCCTTTATTATTGATTCAAAAGTAAGAGAAGCATTGGTAGTAGTAGCTTGGAAGGCAACCAAATTTTGCAAAGACGTGGGGCTTCAATGAGTCATTATAGAGGGAGATGAGTTAGAAATTGTATATGCTTTGCGACAAGGCGACTCCTTTTGGAGATAGTATGGTCAATCGATCGAGAATATCCGAGCCAAGCTAATGGTTTGCAATCATGGTTTGTATGACATATTAGAAGGAAAGTAAATGAAACCGCCAATTGTTTGGTGAAAGCAACTCTTTCCGAGTCTCTAGATCAGGTGTGGATGGAGGATAATCCTATTTTTATTCAAAATAATATAGTTGCTAAGCAAGATGATTCTCTTTGATTAATACTTGATATTTCCTCCTTAAAAAAAGAGTTGTAAAAATTGGTATCATAGTCAAGTTAATAATACTAAGTGATGGCAGTACATTACAGTGAGATGTGGTCTGACTAAGATGTCAGGATATTTGGATGGGAGAAATTGTGAATTTTCAAAAAGCTAAGGGGCATTAAGGGCAACCTAAAAGATTCTAGAGAGAGAACGTCTCAATTCTCTTTAAAACCTTTGATAGCCTCTTTGCGCACATCATCACGGGAGGGAAGCCCAAAGCTTCCCCCTCTCCCCCATTTTTTTCTTCCAATTTTCTCCTCTTTCCCTCCCCTTCCCTGCTACTTACACCTCTTATAAGACCCCTATCATGCTAAAACTCTTTCTAGCCCTATCCACCTCATCGTAAGCAAATTATTTGCTTTTCATGCTTCTCATCTCTACAACACTACTCCCATGGGTCATTTGCCGGATTTAGTTTGGTTTTTGGACCAAAGTTTTCAAACCAAGATCTACACTTTCGCTCCAGATTTGGTACAACATGTGCCTCTCTACTGTGCTCCCCGTTGCCCTCAGGCTTCGTTGATGCCAGCCGCTCTCCTTCCGGACCTCCCCGCCAAGGTACGTGGTTTGCACGCGCCAGAGAGTGCTTCCCACTCGCCGGCATGTGACAGCTCCGCCCATCCCCATTGCCTTCCCCCGCCTTTGCTGTTGGCAAAACGTGGTTGTTTGTGGCGATATCAACCAGAGAGAGGTCAACCAATGCTGGAGCGTGATCTGCACGCGCCGACACTGGTGACTCCCAACCAATTGGTGCTGTGTTGTGGTTATTTTTCCACTTATGTATTTCTAGGCTTTGTGTTTTTTGCATCTTCTTTGTTTCTCATGTAACTGTGTTTGAGTCCTATGAATTCTTTACACACTTTTAACTACCTTTACTAATGACCCAGGTTTTTAGCATCCGTGCCATGAATCAATAGGCCTGCGTCATCACACATTGCCTCCGCGTACTTGGTTTCTTAAGTTTTCCTTGTTGGGGTGCTGGGTGCCCATCCCTACTTTGTTGTAATTTTCTTTTCTGTTGTCTGTAGTTCTTTTCCATGTATATATCAAAAAAAAAAGAAAAAAAGAAAAGCTAAGTATCACATTAAGTATGTGAATTATGAATATATTGCATAAGTATTAAGTCTAACATTGATTTTTTATTAAGAAAGACTAAATAATGACTTTATGAAACTCCAATGATCTAATGATAACTTTAAGTAATTATTTTGAGATAATAATACAAATATAATTAATATTTTTTTAGTCGTGACAACCCTTATTGCCCTTTGTTCACAGGGATAATTGCACTATTGGTCCCTGTGGTATGCCATAATTATTTTTCACTCCCTATGATTCAAAAAGTTCATAAGAGTTCATTGTGGTAAGCAATAATTACAAATCGATCCTTGGTGTCAAATTTCGTTAAATTTTTTGACAGATTCTGTTAAATGCCACGTTAGCGCAACATCAAACCAATAAGAATGCGACACGTGTCCATCTTAATAAAAATAAATAAATTTATTAAAAAAAAAATATACTTATTTTTTTAAAAAAATTAAAATTAAAATTAAAAAAAAAAACAAAAAAGCAAGGGGTGGCTGGGCCACCCCTGAACCTTCTAGGGTTGGCTCGATGGCCACCCCCAGCCTTTGGAGAGGCCGCGACCACCCCCAGAGGTGGCCGGGGGTGGCGCGCGGCCACCCCTTGCTTTTTTGTTTTTTTGAATTTGAATTTGAATTTGAATTTTTAAAAAAATAAGTTTATTTATTTATTTTGTAATAAATTTATTTATTTATTAAGATGGACACGTGTCTCATTCTTATTGGTTTGACGTGGAGCTGACGTGACATTTAACAGAATCTGTCAAAAATTTTAACAGAATTTGACGCTAGGGATCGATTTGTAATTATTGCTTACCACAAGGACCTTCTATAAACTTTTTAAACCATAGGGAGTGAAAAATAACTATGGCATACCACATGGACCAATAGTGCAATTATCCATTATTCACATTCTGATCAAGAAGGGGTGGGTTGACTCGTTTGCAAATTAATTTGGTTTTTTTATTTATTTAAATTTTAGAAAAGGTTTTAAACTTTTTGACTTATGATGAACTAATTTCACCTATAAAATTGCGTTATGTGGTATCACTCCCCTAAAAAAACATGACGTAATTTTGGATTGAACGAGCAGTTTGTTATATTGCTAGAACTCAAAATAATTAACTAAAAAGATTAAAAACTTAAGAAACAATTTATTATATGGTTAAAAGTCACCAAGTAACGGGTTGGTTTGATAACATTTTTTAAAAGATTTATTTTTATTATTTTTATTATTTTATTTTTTGTTATGGTTAAAAAATATGTTTTGATGTGTCATAAATATGAAAATAATTTAGAATTTTTTGTGAGTGCTTGGTGTTTAAAGTTATGGATTTGGCTTAATTGCTATAACCTTTGTGTAGCTCTTTCAAAAGGGTCCTGATTTAATTTCAAGTATTCCATTAAAAAAAAAAAAAAAAGAGAGTAAAATTAAATTTTTTTAGACCCTTAAAAAAACAATAACCTAATTTAAAGTTATTTGATAATGTTTTTAATTTTTGGTAGAAAAAAAGGAAAAAAGAAAAAGAAAAAGAAAAAGAAAAAGGTAAAGGTGTCAGCAGATATTTCGCATTTATTTTCTGGGCGTATGATATTTGGCGTTTGGTTTATCCGTATTCAAGCGGACGAAATCTATGACTAGAAACATCCGAAGATACGGTGGCTAAGACTAGACCAAGACTAGACTTGTGCACAATTCGGGTAGTAATCAAACCCGGTAAACCTGACCCGCCAGAAAGACCAGGTTGTAGGTGTTGTCAACGGAGCGTGCAGTACACGCACCCCAAACAAGCGAGTTAGACGAGGACAACGACGGAATACCCCTCTTCCAATCCCATTCCAATTCCAATTCGCCGGTAAAATCCATGTATTAGTGCTGACAAAGCAGGCAATACTTTTTCTAATGTACGCTCATACATACAGTCAGATATCTACAGAGAGAGAGAGAGAGAGAGAGGTATCGGTTGAAGATAGCGTATAAGACAAGAAAAACACTAAAGAAAAAGAGAAAAAAAGAGATTTAAAATTCATTAAGGCCATTAAAACCCTAATCAAGCATCACGCTGACCAATCAGCAGGAGGAGTGCGAGACACAGTAATTAATGGACTAATAAATTAGAATATTAGGAAAATTAGAGAAAGCAAAGTAGTGCTTTTTCAAAACTAGGTACACAAGTGTAGATTTTAATAATAAGGTGGGAGGAGAGAAAGAGAAAGAGAAAGAGAAGGAAGCAAAAAGATGGTATTGGGGTGTTAACAAGGAGAAGCAATAAGCTGTTGTTGTTAATAATGTTCATCGAGATGCGAGCCGTTTCCTCCGCTGCGAAGGGAAAGGGGGAGGGAACCTTCTCCGTACTCCTCCGTTTCCTTCTTTTGATTCTCATACTTTTCCGCATATAATCTTCTTCTTCTTCTTCTTCTTCTTCTTCTCTGTTTCTTGATATGTGCGATTCGTTGTCGTTTTGGATGGTTGTGGTGGGGTGTTCTCGGAGTGTGCCCCTGTTGTGATGCTCGAATCGGTCGCCGGATGCATTCTTGACGACTCCGGAATCGGTTAACTACTGAGGATTATCTAGGGTTTTGCTCGTTCTTGTTCTTCTTGTGGAGTTCTGTGATTAAATCTAAAAGTGGAATTCTTGTTTTTCGTTGTTGTAAATAGTGTATGAGATTTGTGCAATCAATCTTAGGGCTTTTTTGGTGGTAGGTGTTGTGGATTTCCTCCTCCCATATATTTTGTGATTCTTGGAGGCTTAAAAGGGAAAACAATAACCAGAGTCAGTGTGCGAGGGCGTAAAAGAGTTTTGAAAACACATCCGAATCACCCACCATTTTTATTGTGGGGTTTATCGATTTTTCACTTGTATTGATTTTCTTTTTTGATTTGTTTTACACTCAAGTATTTGGGTAATTCGGGTCTGAGGTTGGAGATATTTTGTTTCGTCTAATTTTGTGAAAAAAAGAGAGTAAGATACTAAATTTAGAAGAGGAGGAGGGGGAGGAGGTATACGAATCTGATAGGGTCATTGTTGTTTTATGGGAATAACTGAGAGTTCACCATTAGATCTCATACAGAAAGTTAGGTCTTGGATTTCTTGGGTAGCAAGTGAACAGCGGTGTTTGTCCAGGAACTTTAACATGTCTGATAAGGGTTGCAAGATGTGTTGTGAGTGCAAAGCAAGTCTTGCTGAGATTTCTCATAGATACCACTGCCAAAGCTGTGGCGGGTGGTTGTGTGGTAAATGTATTCGGGGCTATGAAATTGTGGTTGAGGAATCGGATAGTGTGAAGAGCAAGGCTGAGGGTGGTGGGGGGACTATCAAGTCCTGCAAGTCTTGTTCTAATGGTGCGAGGCGTGAAGGTGGGAGGAAGTGTAGTGAGAAAGTACATCCTTCTGCCTCTCCCCAAGAGAGCCCCCGAGAAAGCCCCGAACCACCATCCCCTTATTTTAGTGAAGGAATCAGTTGTTCCATGAATAGCGAATCGATTCACAGTGATCACCTCGCCCACTATCTTGAAACCAGGGAGTATGGGTATTCTCCCCATGCAATGACCAGCAGGAGCATGACCTCTTTTAGTGATCACCCATCTCCTGTATCCGTTCGTCACTCTCCCTGCAGGTAATATTGATTTATTTATTTATTTTTTCATATCTATATTGCATGTCTATGTGTTCTTCTGAATTAGTTTTTCCTTTGTTGGATGAAGTTAACGGTTATTGGATTTTCTCATATGTTTTATTTCAAAGTATTGACCAACTGCCTGGAGATGAACCGTTCTATGAAGTTTTACTTTCAGTTGAAATGAGTTCTCTTTGTTGCTTTCTTTGTAAATTAGTACTGACAAAGATATATGTTTTTTTTTTTTTTTGGAGGGAAAAATTCTACATCTATAACTTTTTTACAACTTTTTGAAACGAGTCAGCATATGATTAGGGTTGCTAAATATTTTTTGGTGGCTCGTGTTGCTCTAACTTGTGTCAGCAAGATGTAAAAAGGTTGTAGGCACAACATTACTCTTTTCGAGTACCCTCATTGTTATCTTCTATTATTATTTTGTGTATATGACTAACGTATGTGTTGATACTTTCGAACTCAAATAATAGTGTGTTTTTTTTTTTTTTGTCTTGTGTCCCCAAAACAATCCCATAATCTATTATTATTTGTTCTCTCTGTTTTTTGCTTTCTCCAGTAGTCAATCTGTCCACGTGTTTGTAAATATCTATTTACTAATGTAGGAGCGATGAAGATGAGGCAGAGGATTCTGGGAAGCAATTTTTCAGCCCATCAAGTGAGTACTGTCGTGACAACTCAGATATAGAGTCAAGTAGTCTTAGTGCTGGACGTGATTTTTACAGTTTTAGGTCGGTGGGATCAAGTCCTTCAGACAGCCCCTCTAGGATTAATTTTACTTCTAGAAGAGTTGGGCATTCTGTACAGCAGGGGCAAGAGGGAAGCCCTATTTCTCAGAATGATGGTCCCTTTAATCAAGAAGCCATGGCTGTTTTGAGAAAGCCTGATTTAGGGTCTGAGGATCCAGATAACAATGATGATTGCTCGGATGACTTGTCAATTTTTCGAAGCCAGTATGAGAAGTCTCAAAGGCCATTGGATTTTGAAAACAATGGTCACATCTGGTTTCCGCCACCGCCTGATGATGAAAATGATGAGGCGGAGAGTAATTTCTTTGCATACGACGATGAAGATGATGATATTGGGGATTCAGGTGCAATGTTCTCATCTAGTAGCAGCCTTCCTAGTATGTTTCCAGCAAAGGAAAAGCAGAACGAGGGTAATAAGGAACCTCTTAGGGCTGTAGTACAGGGGCATTTTAGGGCTCTGGTGTCACAGCTCTTACAGGGGGAAGGTATTAAAGTGGGCAAAGAGAATGGTGCTGAGGACTGGCTTGACATTGTTACATCAATAGCATGGCAAGCAGCAAACTTTGTTAAACCAGATACTAGCAGAGGAGGCAGCATGGATCCTGTTGCTTATGTAAAGGTTAAATGTATAGCATCAGGAAGCCCAAGTGAGAGGTATGATGATGTATTTAAGGTTTTGCAGATTTTCTATAAATAGTCCAGATTCTTTCTTGTGTAGGTCTGTCATTAATCTTTAAGTTGTGGATTTGTTGTGTGCAGCACCCTCATAAAGGGAGTCGTTTGTACCAAAAATATAAAGCATAAGCGCATGACCTCACAATACAAAAGTCCTAGGTTACTCCTTTTAGGAGGAGCACTCGAATATCAGAAAGTTCCTAACCAGTTAGCATCATTTGATACATTACTACAGCAGGTTCCCTTTTAATTCCCAAAATTTTTAATTCATGCAGTGAAACAAAAAGTTATAGGAATAAACTTCTGAGATTTTATTTTTTGGACAGGAAAATTATCATCTCAAGGTGATTATTTCAAAGATTGAGGCTCTGCGACCAAATGTTCTGTTGGTAGAAAAAAGTGTATCTTCATATGCCCAGGATCAGCTGCTAGCGAAGGAAATCTCATTAGTGCTGAATGTAAAGAGGTCATTACTGGAGCGTATAGCCCGCTGCACTGGTGCTCATATTACTCCCTCAGTAGATAATATTTCTACGGCACGGTTGGGACATTGTGAACTGTTCCGTTTGGAGAGAGTTTCTGAAGAACACGAGTCTACAAATCAGTTCAACAAAAAACCTTCTAAAACCTTGATGTTTTTTGAAGGTTGTCCAAGGCGTTTAGGTTGCACGGTAATGTTTTCTATTTAGAAAATATCATGGTTCCTTTTATCTTTGTTAAATGGATTGGGATTGTCTGCCAGTATATCTAGTTGCCTAACTTCTGTTGGTATTACCTCATGACCTTGATTTCCATAAGCTGCTTCAGTCTAAATTATGAATATACTTGGTTCTGTCTCTGATGAGATTGTTGTGGTTCATTTCTAGGTCTTGCTGAAGGGCATATGTCGTCAAGAACTAAAGAAAGTTAAACACGTTGTTCTATATGCAGTGTTTGCAGCCTATCATTTATCTCTTGAGACATCCTTTCTTGCTGATGAGGGTGCTAGTCTGCCTAAGATGACTCTGAAACACTCTATTTCTGTGCCAGAGAGAACAACGGGTGATCTTGTTATTTCTGCAATCTCCAATTCTCTTGCTTCAACCTGTTGCCAAGCAGTGGCTGATGGCTCTGTCCAAGATGAAGAAGTTGTGGGTTTCAACCTGGAACTTGAAGGATTGAAATTATTGTCTAGGCATCTTGATACTGTTCATCCTTTGTCAACTGGTTCCATGAACTGTAGGGTTGGAAATGCACCAGCTAATGCATGCTATGATGATTTAGCTTCTAGTGTGGGTTTGGAGTCCTGCTTTTCAGATCTGTGCATGGATTTAAAAGGGCCCACTCCACTTCCTTCTATTATCAGAAATCTTTCCCAACCAGAACCACAGGAATCTGTGGCCCAAGAGGAGGGGCAAACTGGAGAGATGAATGAATTGAGAAAATCTGAAAGGGTGGATGACAAAGAAATCTCCAGTGAATACTTTTCAGCCACGGAAACTCATCAAAGCATATTGGTGTCATTTTCAAGCCATTGTGTACTGAAAGGAACTGTATGTGAACGCTCTCGGCTACTGCGCATAAAGTTCTATGGCTGTTTTGATAAGCCTCTGGGGAGATATCTTCGTGATGATCTGTTTGATCAGGTAACTCTAAGGGGTTTTATTTGGTCTTACTTTCTTTTATATTTCTACACTTCATAACTTTTTTTAAAAAATAAAAAAATTCTTGGTTATAAGTGGAATTTTAGTAGTTGATGCAACCTGTCATTGCTAGACATCTTTCTGTCGATCATGTAAAGAGCCAGCTGAGGCCCATGTCGTATGTTACACCCATCAGCAGGGAAATCTTACAATCAATGTGAGATGCCTTCCCTCTTTAAAGCTACCTGGGGAGCAGGATGGGAAGATATGGATGTGGCACCGATGTCTAAGGTGTGCCCATGTAGATGGAGTTCCACCAGCGACTCGTAGAGTGGTTATGTCGGATGCTGCCTGGGGACTTTCTTTTGGAAAGTTCTTGGAACTTAGCTTCTCAAACCATGCAACTGCTAATCGTGTTGCCCCTTGTGGTCATTCATTGCAAAGGGACTGTCTTCGTTACTATGGGTAAATTTTCTCAGATTTTGATTCCTTGTTGACTTTTCAATTGTTGAATGTGATGTTTGGTGATTGTTGAAAATTAGAAATTTTCATTTAACAGGTTTGGGAGCATGGTTGCATTTTTCCGCTATTCCCCTATTGATATTCTTTCTGTTCATTTGCCGCCATCAGTGCTAGACTTCAGTGGCAATTTGCAACATGAGTTTACGAGAAAAGAGGCAGTGGAGGTGCTTTTAAGAATATAAATTGCTACCTACATTATTAGTTTAACTGATCTAAATTAGTAAATGTAGAGCTAAAATCTTTTGATAGTTTTTGGGATCACTGTTTTAGTAACCTATGGTGGCTTTTGCTACAGCTTGTTAGAAAAATGGAAACCTTGTATGCGGAGATATCTGATGTACTTGATAGCCTGGAAGAAAAATGTAAATCTTTTAGACATGAATGGTCAGACACAAATGAGTTACAGGACCACATCATGGGGCTGAAAGACCTGCTTAAAAAGGAAAGAAATGATTACAACGTACGTACCCACTTCATGTATTATTCTTATCACAGGGTTTCTGGTTCATAAAACCTCATAAAATGCCTGTGGAGTTATTTCTTAATTTGATTTTCAGGTGTAAATCTCTTGGCTTCTAATTAGTCTGCTTTTTTAATAGGGTTTGCTACAACTGGCCATTATGGGGACTTCACAACCAGGCCGGATGGCTGTTGACATTCTGGAATTAAATCGCTTGAGACGCTCTCTTTTAGTTGGTTCACATGTTTGGGATCGGCAGCTTTATTCATTGGACTCGCTTCTTAAAAAGAGTTCTATTGCAAAGACTTCACAAGGGAATGCATCTTATGCCCAGCTGAAAGAGCTGAAAAGTGATTCATCTTATAAGGATGGCAATCTTGACTTCGTGCATGAAGAGAATAACTCCAAATCATCAAAATTACAGGAACCTCCTGGAAATGATTTGCAGTCAGAGAATGATATGCCTAATTTACCACCCGATGAACCTTATATTGCTGAAGACTCCATATTAACCGCTAGTCATTGTAACAGAGAGGAGGAAATACATTCAGATGGGGAAGTTACTGAAAATAAGACACTATCTAAAAGCTTGTCTTCCCATGTTTCTAATCTGTCTGAGAGAATAGATTCTGCTTGGACAGGTACTAATCAACTAGTAATGAATGCTCAATCTCTTCATACATCACATGCAGATGGACTCCAAGCTGGATGTGACAGGCAGGTTAGTCAAAATGGCAGTCCTTTTAGAAGGCTTATGACGCCGATGAGAGTTAATTCCTTTGATTCGGTGTTAAGATTCCAAGAGAGAATTCGGAAAGGGTTGCCTCCCTCTTCATTGCATTTGTCGACACTTAGATCTTTCCATGCTTCTGGAGCTTACAGGAATATGGTGAGAGATCCTGTTTCCAATATGACGAGGACTTACTCCCACATACTGCCACAGGAGATACAAAATTTAAATTTAATACCTGGTTCCACGACCTCGTTTCTCTCCTCCGCATCTCATATAGCTGAAGGGGCTCGGTTGCTCCTTCCCCAAACTGGCTACAGCGATATAGTTATTGCGGTTTATGACAATGAACCTACTAGCATAATTTCATATGCCCTTAGTTCCAAGGAGTACGTTGACTGGGTGACTAATAAGTTGAATGAGCATGAAGGAAGCTGGAGTCCCCATGAGAGCAATAAAGAAGATTCTGCTGCTTCCACCATTTCTGCCTGGCAGTCTTTTGGCTCGGTGGAGTTTGATTATATCCACCATGGTAGTTATGGATCTGAAGATGCTTCGTCATCTGTGGGTACCCTTTTTAAGGATCCCAAAAGATCTCCACATTTAACAATTTCTTTTGGGGATGAGTCATCGACTGGTGGAAGCAAATTAAAGTTTTCAGTCACTTGTTACTTTGCCAAGCAGTTTGACTCTCTTAGAAAAAAATGCTGCCCTAGTGAAGTGGATTTTGTGCGATCCTTGAGCCGCTGCCGGAGTTGGAGTGCACAAGGGGGAAAAAGCAATGTATATTTTGCCAAGTCATTGGATGAAAGGTTCATCATCAAACAAGTTACAAAGATAGAGTTGGATTCCTTTGAGGATTTTGCGCCAGAATATTTTAAATATTTGACAGATTCTCTTAGCTCAGGAAGTCCAACTTGTCTTGCCAAAATTCTTGGTATTTATCAGGTTAGGCCTCACTTTTTGCTTGTTGGTTGGGGTGTCCCGTGTGTGTGCATGCATGCATGTAAATGTCTTGGTGTATGATGCAAAGGCCCACAGTTTCTTCTTGTGATTCTCATCTTGTTAATGTGATTGCAGGTCTCTGTTAAACACCTTAAAGGTGGCAAGGAAACAAAAATGGATTTGATGGTGATGGAGAACCTTTTTTTCAGGAGAAGTATCTCAAGGGTCTATGATCTTAAGGGCTCTTCAAGATCCCGTTATAATCCAGATACGACAGGGACAAACAAAGTACTGCTGGATATGAATTTGTTGGAAACATTGCGTACGAAACCCATATTTCTTGGAAGTAGGGCAAAGAGAAGCCTAGAAAGAGCTGTCTGGAATGACACATCCTTTTTGGCGGTAATTTTTTTTTTGTCCATCTTCTCATTGATATGAATGCATCAAGGTTCTAAACTCAGCTTTGAAATACTTCAACATCAAATCTGACCCAGCTGATATCAGAACAAAATTTTAAGGTTTGATTTGTGATATTGTTGTGGATTTAATGTATGCTGACGTCCTCTAGGTTTCTGAAATTTGCTTGAGGTTGTAGAAATTGTGCTGACCTCCCATGCATTTTGTACAAATAGTCACCTTCACGCTGACAAGTGACATTACGTGTACATAGTTTGTACAATGTTACTTTTCCTCCAACTGAAACATCTTATAGACAATTCTGCACCAATCACCAGATAATACATAATCTTAATCTTCCTTTAAAATTATTATATCATTCATGACTCTAGTGATCCAGTATGAAATCCATGGTGAGGTTATTGTCAATTTAGGTTCTGGGGAGGTGACATTCGAAATTGACTAGGATTCCTAAAGATCACAAAATGGATTTGAGATACTGTTGTCACTGAAACCCCTTTTAATACCTTGTTTCTTGTTTCTCCAGTCTGTGGATGTTATGGACTACTCGCTGCTGGTTGGGGTGGATGATGAGCGCAAAGAGCTGGTTTTAGGGATCATTGATTTCATGAGGCAGTATACCTGGGATAAGCATTTGGAGACATGGGTGAAGGCATCTGGGATACTTGGTGGTCCAAAAAATGCTTCCCCAACAATTATTTCTCCCAAGCAATACAAGAAAAGATTCCGGAAGGCAATGAATACCTATTTTCTCACAGTACCTGATCAATGGTCTTCATGAGGTTTCTCTCTTATTCTTCTTTTTCTTCTTCCTTTTTTTTTTTTTTTTTTTTTTTTAAAAAAATTTTTATCTCCAGAAGGCATCTTTTCCTTAATAAAAGGGAAGGGGGATTTAAATTGCAGATAAATGAAATAGGAAGATCCCTCTATATAATTTTTTTTTTTTTTTTTTTTTTTTTTTTTTTTTTTTTTTTAAATATTTTGTATATGGGCAGAAATAGCCCAAACGAGAGATTTATAACACAAAAAAAGTTCTCCACTTCCGTGTCTTGAAAATGCTGTCCCTTTTCCCCGTAAATCTTTTTGACCTCTCCTCTGTAACTATTGGCTTGTGAGCAAAACTGAAAGATTATAAAATGTTTTGGCTTGAATTACCAAAGCAGGAAGATGTGATTTTGTATATATAATGCTATACAGTCACAATAAATCTATCTTGATAGATACAGTATGATACTTACCACTTAAATTTGAAATGAAAGATAACATCAACAAATGTTTGAGTTTGAATTATGCAGTTGCCAGTTGGGCTGATAATTCAAACTCTTGAACTTGAATATTTGATTCACGAATGTTCAACTACCTGTAGCTTGTCATGCAACATGCAACATGCAACATGCAAAAGTGGTTTGAAGTGGGACCTTTATTAAACACATGCGCCAATTGGTCATGTGTAGATATGAATTTGACAACAATGTCTTTGTTTACCACCTTTTCGCGAATGAAGGGAAAATTCACATCGATATGTTTGGTGCAAGCATGATAGATCGGATTTGAAGTAAGGGCAAGAGCAGCAATGTTGTCAGTGTAGGAGGGACCGGAAGAGAAATTTGTAGGTCTTTAATGCTCCGTTTGTTTCGGCGTAAAATGATTTCCAGAAAATGATTTCGGTATTTTACGGTGTTTGGTAGGGGCGAAAATAATGGTCAACGAAAATCATTTTCGGTTTGACCGTAAAACCTTCTTTAATTTTTGGAAAACGATTTACGGTTTTTAAAACCGTAAATCGTTTTCCAAAATTATATTCTTCGTCTTTACACGCACGTTTGATATCTGACTGTCCGAATCCGACAATAGTCGGTCGTTCGAAAATAGGCAGCACCGGAATCCGGCATCATCAAGTCACTGGAATAATGCCGGCGTCGGAATCCGACCACCGGAATACCGCCGGCCGCCGGAATCCGGCGACATCCGGCAACTGCGCCGAATGCCGGCGGAATCTGGCCGGAATCCGGCCATGGACAGAAACCGGCCGGAATCCGGCCGGATATGACCAGATCCGGCCACTGATCCGGCCGGATCTGGCCAAAATGGCCGGGATCCGGTCGGATATGATTGGATCCGGACACTGACCCGGCCGGATCTGGCCAAAATGGCCGGAATCCGGCCGGATATGACCGGATCCGGACACTGACCCGGCCGGATCTGGCCGGATCCGGCCAAAATGATCGGATCTGACCGGCCCGGAGGTTTCCTGCCGGAATCCGGCAATTTTGGCCGGATCCGGACACTGACCCGGCCGGATCTGGCCGGATCCGGCCTTTGATCCTGCCGAGATTCGGCCAAAATGACCGGATCCGGCCGGGCCCGGAGGTTTCCTGCCGGAATCCGGCAATTTTGGCCGGATCCGGCCAAACATGTTTGCCGGATTCCGGCGACGGCGACCGGTCGTTGCCGGATTCCGGAGACAGTTGCATTTTCACTTTTCGTAATTTTTTCGTGCGAACCAAACGCCGAAAAATATTTTCGAGAAAATAATTTCTTTTGAAATTGATTTCGTCGAAAATATTTTACGACGGAAACCATTTTACGTCGAAACAAACGGAGCATAAGTAACATACGTAGCCAATAAATTTTAGTTGTTGCAATGGCCATAGTCCAATACTCGGCCTCTGTGCCTGAGCGAGCAACTACATATTATTTCTTGGTACACTAAGAAATAAGACACGAGCCAAGGAAGGACTAAATCCAAATCAAATAAAAATTTAAGGCCTAAATAAAATTTTTCCCTATTAATTAACTAATAACATATTATCTAATAAAGTGTCACATATTGGCTAGTAAAAAAATAACTAGTAGTATAGTACTAACATATAAATGGTATACATGATAACTCGTAACATGTAAATTTAACATATTATAATTAGTAACTAGTAACATATAAGTCTAACATGTTATAAATATTAATTAGTAAACAGGTCAACTAATAAATAGTAACATATAAATTAGTAACCGTAACATATTCACTAGTAACATATAAATCTAACATATTACAATTTTTAACTAATGCAAAAATATTTAGTATTAACTAATAACTAGTAATATATTAACTAATAAGTTATAACTATAAACTATATATATATATATATATATATATATATATATATATATATATATATATATATATATATATCAAAATAACCTATAGGCTATAGTTAACTTAATGAGCCTTGGTAACAACTTACCATACAAAAAAAAAAAAAAACCTATACTTAGTAAATTAATAAGCCTTAATAGTTAATAACTTAATATATATTAATTTAGTTAATATGTTAGTATGTTAATAGTAATGTATAACACACACATATATAATAATATAAATAATATACATATAAATATTGAGTAACCTATAGTTAACTATATTTACTTAGTATACATTAATTAACTTGATAATATATTAGTTTATGAACTACACAACTAGTTAGTGTATATATAATACAGTAACTAATAGTCTAGTAATATTAATTAATATTATATACGTTAATGTTAATGTTAAACTATAATAGTTTGTATATAATGTCACACAATAACAAGCTAGCAACATAATTACATATTAACTAACTCTCTTATTAATGACATTCTATGTTATCTAATCTAGTATATATTTACTAAGTTATTATCATGTATTTATTTGATATATTAATACTTATGATAATCATTAATGATTAAGTTGTATTATATTCACCTTTTTTATATTATATAAATCACAATATCATTGTTGCACTTGCATACATTCATACATACATTAAAAAACTAAATATGGTATTAGCATGAATTTGTATACGTACATTATACTTACATTACATTATCCACATATAATTTTATAGTACTTATGAATTATGTGATCCAACAATTTCAAAGAGTCCAATGAGAAATCTCGGACCATATATGTGATTATATTAATATATGCATATGATATAATATAATGATCAAATGATTAAATGTTATATCATATGATCGTGTAATATTTATATGAATCATATGATCATATGATTCAATGCTAAATCATTGGTTACTTCAATATTAATCACTTAATTTAATAATATATGAATCACATTGTCATTGTACTTGCATATATTCATACATACATAAAGAAACTAACTAACTAACTATATATATAAAGTATATATGCCTGTGTGACATTATATAGTTATAATATTATACTTATAACTTATGAATTAAAAAAAAATAATATTATATGATATGAGATTATTTATAATAAATAAGAAGTAATGAAATATGATAATATAGATATAAATATTAAATAACCTATATAAATACCTACTTATATCTCTCTATAACCTATTTTCTATATATATATATATATATATATATATATATCGAGCTAATGAGTCGGGCAATCGAGCCGAGCAAGTCGGGCGAGTCGGGTTCGGGTCAAGCTCGCGAGTCCTCCTCGAGCTATATCGGGCGAGTCGGGTATGTATCACTACCTAATCGAGCAGGTTTCAACAGTAACAAGCGGGTTTCAACAGTGCTGAGTTCGAGCTCGGATCGGGTTAAACCGGACGGATACCGAACGAGACCTCGAGCCCGGCAGGCTCGCTTACAGCCTTAGTTGTGATTATATTGTTGTTTGCTATTGCAAACCTACTTCGCCACCTTGCAATGATCCAGGCAAGTTTTATCTGTTTTTGTTTAGACCCATTTTACTTAAAAAAAATCATATATTTTGATTCTGACATTGGATTGAGACAAACTTGACGGCGTTGGAAAGCTTATTCAGAGAGATATAATTTTGTATTTCACAAATATTTCGTAATTCCAACGTTTACTAGACAAAAGTTGTCATTTTGTATTATTTGTACTACAAAGTGTTTTTATTTTGTTTTTTATTTTTATTTTTTATTTTTTAGTGTTTCAAATTTAGGCCCTATATAAGCATATTAAGATGGCTTTAGCCTCCAATTAGGAGTGAGCATATCTTGCACCAACCTGCAGTACCCGCGCCGCCCCACCCCTATTTCAGCGGTAATTAAGCATAAAATATGCGGGTACGGGTTGGATTTTTTCCAGCTCGTGCGGGGCGGGTTGGAGTTTTAAAAAACCTCATGGACGAGCCCCTTAGGAAGAAAAAATAAGGAAAAAAATATAACCCAGGTCCATTTACCCTAGCACCCTTTTTCATTTTTTTTTCTATTCTTCGCCGCACTCCTTCTAACTTCTAGACTCTTCCATGAGTACCAACACCAGCAGCTCTTCACCTCCTTGCAGTTACCACCTCTCCATCTCTCCTCCTCCTCTTCTTCTTCTTCTTTCACTTCATGCGCATTTACAGTACATTTCTCTCATTTTTCTGCCTCCCAAATGGCGTCGTCTTACTGGTAGGGTTGTAGTGGCTTAATCTTCTAGTCGCTGGTCCTGTGGGGACATCATGAAGCTCTAGATCAAGGTTGACGAGGAGATTGGGAATGGCGGGAAGATCGTCAACGCTCACTTCAAGACCGGCATTGAATGATTCCCCTCTCATCCTGTAACCTGTTTGTGATTTGTTTGGCTTTGGTTTAAATCTGGCTTTGTTTGACTTTGGTTTGAATCTGTGATTTGTGAGACTTTCTCTCGTTGTGTATGTGTTTGTGACTTTATGAACCCCAGATTTGGTTTTTGTTAAAAACCCGCTCCTCCCCGCACAACTCGCACCCCCGGTCCCGCACCGCACGGGTTCTCCCCATTTTGTGCGGTTCGCGGGTGCGATTTTCGCAACCCGCAAGAGTGCGGGGTGGGGTCAAAAAGGGGGGAAAACCGCCCTCCCTCCCCAGGCTCACCTCTACCTCCAGCTTATGTATTTTTATCAGTTTATCAATATGAAACACTCGATGAGTGATTTTCTATCCCTTTTGTCTCGATTCCTTGATAGAATTTTGGTTTGAGAAGAGTTCTGATTCTATTGTTGTTTGTTATTGCGAACCCACTATGCCACCCTTCATCAAGAGTTGACTTTGGATCTCCAACCTAATCAGAATCACAAAATGCTTCCAAGATAAGAGAACCTTTTCTGTAAAGCAGTACATGATCAATACTGCTTTGAAGGTAGCGTAGCACTCGCTTTGCAACAACCCAATGTATACACTTCGGTAAATGCATGAACTCGCACAATTGGTTGGCGGAGTAAGAAATGTTGGGCCTAGTGATGGTGCAATATTGTAAAGTTCTTAAAACTTTGGCTGTAAGTGGTAGTGTCATCCGCCGAAAGTGGGTCACCAGCTGTAGATGAGAGGTTGGAGCTTGATGTCGTAGGTGGTAGCATACGGTTTTGCACCAACCACGGAAGACTTATGTAATAAGTCAAGTATGTACTTCGATTGATGAATTTGCAAGCTAGAGGAATCACGGTGAGCTTGCATATATGCCTAAGAAGAAACCCAAGTCGCTACAAGTATCCACATCTAGGAGTGAAAGCCGGCCAATAACAAGTAATGCTTGTTACAATCGGTGAAACCAGGCTTGAGGTGCCTGCTTAAGACCGTAAAGAAACTTGTGCAACCGACACGTACACAAAGTTGGGATGAGAAGTATCAACAAAGCCTCTTGATTGTTCCATGTAGACATCTTCAACAAGATACCCATGTAGAAACACATTCAAGACATCTAATTATCGAATGCACTAGTCAAAATGAATGGCAAGAGCTAGAACCACACGGATTGTGAAGGGTTTAGTCACTGGGCTGAACGTTTAAATGAAATCACACTACTTTTTTGATCAAAGCCCTTACCATGCACCAACTGAGCTTTAAATCGCTCAATGGTGCCATCTTGCTTGTGCTTGATTTTGTATACCCACTTATTGCAAGCAATATTGTGGTGCAGAGGAAGAAAGCATAAGGACCGTGCCATTGGATACAAGAGCATCAAATTCCAAGCTAATGACAGCCCTCCACTCAGCTGACGTTACTGCTTGGGAGGAATAACACGTTGATTCTACAGCAACACAAAAATTGGATAAAGCCTTAAAGAGGGTGTCGGGTTGAGTAAAAGGTTTTGAAGTCAGGAAATTTTTTAGGACGAAGAGTACTCCCAGTTCTTGATTGAGTGATCATACCATGGATAGATGGGGAAGTAGGGGCAGATGTCGAGAGTGAACTAGAAGGTGAGGCAACAGGCCGGTAATTGAGAAGAAATCTGAGAAGAAAATTCACTAGCAGGAGGAATACTCAAAGATGTAGTGGCAGCAAATGCAATAGGCACGTCAGGTATGAGAATATGCGCATTGGACAATTTATAAGCATCAATAATTTGAAAAGTTAGAGAATGAGTAGGAGGGATATTACCCGTGACTATAACAATGGGCACAAGGCTAACAGATGCTACGGTTGAGCCAGTAGGAATTGAAGTAGCCTCCACAATGGCTGGAAAATGCTCTTCATCAAACACAACCGGTCGACTGATAAAAACCTTGTTAGTCAGTGGATCCATACAAAGATATCCTTTAGAGTTGGAACCATATCCTAAGAAAATACACCGTTTACTGTGGAACATTAATTTATGAGATGCATATGGTCATAAGAGAGGAAAACATGAGCACCAAAAGTCCTAAGGGAGGTGTAATCCAGTTCTTCCTCAAACAACAAAGAGAAAAGAAAACACTGCTTCAATAAAGGAGTGGGAACTGGGAAGCCTGTTAATAAAAAAAATGGCAGTGAGAAAGGACTTGACCCAAAATGATTCGGGAAGATCGGATTGAGCTAGCATTGCAAGTCCCATTTCCATTTTCCACAACGTACGTGACGATGTTTCTGCTTGGCTAGCCCATTTTGTTCGGTCGTATATGGGCAACTAATACGATATATGAACAATCCCACTAGATTCAAAGAAGAGATTTAAATTGATTTGAGAGGAATTCACCACCTCCATCGGATTCCAAATGTTTAATATGACAAGAAAATTGATACTCCACTAACTTTTTAAATTTACTAAAAGAGACAAATATATCAGATTTATTATGGAGGGGATACAACCAAGAAAATCTAGATCGAGTAATCCCCGATGAAGATTACATAATATCTTAAATGACTTAAAAGACATGACAAGAGAACATGCACCAAACATCAGTGTGAATCAACTGAAGATGTGTAGTAGAGACTATAGTAGACGAAGCAAAAGGGAATTGCTTGCTTTTGCCATGTTGACAAGGCTCACAAAACTCCTTATTTTGAATAGGATCAATAACATGCAGGTAAGGTGTGATCGCGAAGAATTTGATGAACAACAGACGATGAAGGATGCCCAAATTTGGAATGCCACACACTAACAGGAGCCTTGACACCTAACATTGCAGTGTGAATTCGAGCTTTATTGAGATCGAGAAGCCAAATTGGTGTGCTAATCGGGTAGAGTCCACCTTCACTCTTGCCTTCCAGTAGTATTAGACCCGTCCCATTTGATTGTCCTTGATAAAATAGTGAGAGTGAGTAAGAATAGAAAAACAATTATTATCCTTACAAAATTGGTTAAACGACAAAAGGTTAGCAAGAGCTTGAGGACACTGCAAAACATTACGTATGTATATGGAGGGTGGTTTGAGGCATGGGAAAAGAATAAGAGAAACTTCACCCTCATGGTTTCATAATATTAAAGAGCGTAGTTTATTGATGTAGCAGCTGTGAGGCAAAGGCAGGTCCAATCAACCACGACTTTCATGAAGCAAATGCCGGTGAAGATTTTACATTAGATGCTTTCAATTTTGGACTCGTGGGGAGAGCTCAATTCACTCATTTGGTTAGCCAAAATTGGCGGGCCATGGCTTACGACCTATATATTCAAGATCTGCACATGTACGGACCAGATGTCATGGGAGATCCCTGTTGCCAAATTGTATAAAGGCGATGCAAGTTGCATTCATTGTATTGTTTTTATGATGTTATTTTCCATTTGGAACAAGAAATTAATGTTGCGTTCCTTTAATTTGCACCAGAGTAATATACATTTTAATCTTCCCCCTGTCGTGCCCATTTGAAAGATTGATGCATGACCAGGAGCGGAACCAGAATATCAGAAGGGTTGCAAAACTAAAATAAAAACTTTTTAGGGGGTAATATATATATATATATATATATATATATATATAGTTTTAAAGGGTTTATTCCATAAAAATCTATAATTTTAAGGATTTTTTTTTTTTTTAAAAAAAAAAAAAAATTGGGTGGGGGGAGGTAGTATCAAGTATGGTTGTAGGTCTGCCTCTGTGCACTACAATGCTAACTACATATTATTAAGAGAAAATTAAAATTATTTAATTTTTGCGGTTGTAGTAACCTAATCCTTGATCAAAAGTTCAGCTAATATTTGACAGAAACTGTTAGATGAATAAGTGAATTCACGTTAGAGTGGCAATCTTCTATTAGAGTGGGGCAGCAATCGCCTCTCGTATGGTGAGGAGAGGTTGCTGATTGACAGATGGATGAGTAGTGGTCAGCCACCCTAGACAAATTGCTCCTTGATAGGTGACAAACCATTTTGGATAGATAGTTTGGCCCATGAATTTTTATGATAATTTTTTTTTTATTTTTATAATTCAATGATCAATTAGGTATAATTGCAAATTAAATAAGTAATTTTCCCTATTATTAAAACCATTCTCGGTATCGCAAAGCTAGTGTAATTTGACCGCGTTGAAATTAATTGTAACGATACTCCTCTTTGTCCACATAAAGGGCTAGCCTGTGAAAAAAATTCAATTCTACCAAAACCAGACCCTCCGCGTCTCAAACGCTGCCTTTTCTAATTAATTCGAAATTCAAACACTAGTACCGGTTGTTTTCCTTTAATAAAAAAACATATCCTCTTCTCTTGTCCGATTTGAGCTAGTGCCAAAACAAAGCAATCTAAATCTGCTTATGGGGGTGAGAGTGATGGGATTAGAGGGGTCCAGGAAAATGGGTTTTGGCTGAAATGGAAGGCCGCCGGCCAACTGCAGCATTTGCGACGAAAGTGGAGGGTTTTGTGGGTTCGAGTTCGACGAAGACGACAACATTAACTACCGTTCCCAGTGCTTATCCGCAAATAGAGCTCACTATGTCGGCTCTGTAATAATCGTAGTCAGTTTTCTCTCTCTCGAGACTAATTTTAATTTTTTCTCTTTCTCAGTCTTAGAAATTTAATCAAATTTGCTGGCCGCATAATTGAGCACTGTTCTGTCTAAATTTAATCAAATCTAGAGATTGAAGGGACTAAACTATAGGCAACTTTTGCAAAGTTACTCTTGCAATATGGCCCTGTTCTGTCTCCCCCCTTAAACAGCCCCTTCCTCGAGAGCCAAAAGCATGCACAAGCATCAAGAACTCCAAATATACATCAAATTTTTTCATTCACATGTGCACATACTCTGGATTCCTTATTATACGAAGAACGTACAGAAAATCCTGTCAGAGTTCTTTGCACTTCTTTTTCCCCTTTTTATGTGCTAATTAAAGTCATCTTCACATGGTTCACTTTAGAGCAGAAATCTTTAGATTAAGATCCTTTATAATTATTTGTTCGAATTTGAGAGAATTCGAACAGGTGATCGTAAGAAATCACTTATGAAACTCACCTTACGAAATAAAAATTGAGTTACTCAACCACTTATCTGGTCAGGTGAGTCTCATAAGTAATTTTTTACAATTATCTGTCCATCTTAATTCTCTCAAATTTAAATTCATATAAATAATTATAAAAAATATTGATCCGAAATCTTTCCCCTTCATTGTGTTGGCTTCCTAATAGAAAACAGATTTATTCTCTTTTCCAAGAATTTTGAGGGACCACGGCCCCCGCCGCAGTACGTCCCCCAAGTCTCCGACACGGGCTTATTGGCAGCTGGCAGGAGCAGTTTTTTTTTTTTTTTTCGCACACAGATGAATAATTTTGAGCTCCATTGTCAAGATATCGTGAAAATCATAAATGACTTTTTCAGATGAATTTTCATTCTAAACGCGCGTGCTTTCCACTTTCCATATTATATATATATATATATCCAAAAGGGGGCGGAAGAGCGAGGGATAAAAGAGGTCGAGAGAGACCTGAGAAAGTTGCTCTGTGTGTGTATGAGGGAGAAAGGGAAGGCGATATGAACCTGTCAACTGGGGATGCAGATAATGATAGTAAAATGATAAAATAAATTTTATCAAAATTAACAGAATTATCAAACTGTAATTTATTTCAAAGTGAAATACTTACAGGATTAACAGGGGATAATACAAATGAGGAGATCGAAAGATCACAATAGGAGAATGAGAGAGCAGGAGATAGCAGATCAGAAAAACAAAATTTTCTTGTCTAAAAGCTTCTGCCTTACCCCGAAGGCTTTGGTCCTTTAAATAAGCCAATTACAAGGGGTATAATAGTAAATAAACAAGACTGTAGATCAACATGCGACAGAACTGTAACAGTACTGTAGCAATCAATAAAGTATATATATATATATGTGTGTGTGTGTGTTTGAAACATGTTTCTAAGCGATTCTGATTATTAGTACATTGCACAAGTAATTAGTTTAATTTTTTGAAAAGTCAAGTAATATATGATTAAATTTATCTCTTCTTATCGGCTTAAGATTTTGATAGGAGTGGTGATTTAACGAATATTATGCAGATTTGAAATCTTCATCTCTCTTCCACTTAATTTGTCTGCTTCGTGAGATATGTACGGTGAGACATGATTAAGCTTAGCTTCTTCATATGAATAAGAATTAATTATAAATTAAAGAAACAAAAAGGTTATCCAAAGATGGCATTAATTCTTAACCATATATCCTCAATGTGTATATATAATCTTGAACTATATATATATATATATATATAGAGAGAGAGAGAGAGAGAGAGAGAGAGAGAGAGATCACATAAAGATGGTATATATTATATCAGCGTCCAACAGCTTTTCTTGTTCCATGTACAAAACTAAGACGTACGCACCACCCAAGTATTTGGCTTATTAGGTATCCCTCTCAATAAGAGAGAATGAAAAAAAGCTTCAATTCTCGAGCGTGGACCACATATGCGGATTAGGATTCTCTATATTTTTACTAAAAAAAAAAAAACGAAAGAAAAAAAGAATAAGAAGAAAAAGAAATTAGAAATCCTTTCAAATTATTTGTTTGAATTTAAAAAAATTTCGGACAGATGATTGTTAAAAACTACGTATGAAATTCACCTGATCAACCAGATAAGTAGTTTCTGACAATCACATGTTTAAATTTTTTTAAATTCGAGTAAATAATTTGAGAAAAATCCTGATCCACGCGCATCGTCATCTATATTTCTTTGCCTCGAACGCTCCATTAATTTCATCTGGAAGCCACGGCTATTTGATTCTCTCCTTCATTGATTGGCATGAAACTCACTCGCTTCTGCAAGTTTTCCCATTATAAACAAAGAATTAATTAGTCACTGCTTCGGCCATATATTTTCATATAAAATTATATAATTATATTTTCAAGAATATATATGACGTCATAGGATTCTTAATATATATATATATATAAAGAAACCGAAGAAAATTACTAATTAAATTGGTCAGTTGTTCACGGAAATCAGAATATATATAATGCATGTGATAACTATATATCACGGTCCCTAATATATATTGCTGAACATATACGTGTGAACGCTCGTCACGTGTGGGCTATGTTTCCTTCTTTTTTGGGGCCGGATTCAGTTGCCATGCTTGAAAAGTGTATGTGAATGTAAAGCCAATAAATATTTAAAAATTGAGAAGAATGCAAGTTTGATTTTGTTCCTTTAGCCTCTAGGTCAAGGAGCAAACTTTAATTAACTTCTAGAGACATGACAAACTAAAAAAAACTGTGAGTCCGTTTTGTAGACTTATTAGACGTACACATGGAACAAAATATCACACTTCCTCAAACTCATGATCGACAAAAAAAACTGCAGTAAAAAAGGAAAACAAAGTATGAATTTTTTTTAAATTCAGGATATGGGCATGATGATCGATGATGTAAATTATGGAAAAACTGCAGTAAAAAAGAAATTAATTTCGAAATTCTCATTTGCTCGGAGATTAATTAATTCATCAAGAACTTATTCTTCTATCTTCTCCATGAGCATGAAGAAGCTATCTAAGCCATGCACATGTATGTATAAAACTTTGGAAAATGTTTTAGTAGTGCGTAGTAGTATGAATTAATATATTATGTGAAACCCGGTGATCGAAGACGGCATGAAAAGCGGATGAGTGTCTTATAGAATCTAAACATACCTCGCGCCCTTTGATACCCTCTTTAGCTCTTGCATGGCCATCCTTCCAATGCGCTTGTTGTTGGTCCTTTGCTGTAGTTTCATGCTCACCATTCCCGCCGGTCTTCGCCCGGCAAAGATCCATAATCTTCTCAGCTGCCTCCGCCTCGTCTTTGCTTTCCTTCAACAGCTTCTCCACCTCTGCCCTCGGGAGCCTCATTCTGACCCGCGTGGCGGACTCCTCGAGCGACATGCTTGTCGGCTTCATGCTGGAAAGGTCAGACACCGACCTCCGAGCCAGCATCAGGCTCTCGAGCCGGTCCTTGGCGCTCATGTTTATCCCCGACCGGGCTCTTCTCGGAACGTGCGCTTTTGGATCCTGCGGCAGCTCCACCAGGAAGTAGAGCCTCCTCGGCTCCAGCTGTTGGTGCGGTTCCAAAGCCTTCGCTCGAACCCCATAATGCTTAACTGCCTCGGAATCTAGCAAAACATGACCTGGGTAGTCTTTCACCACCTCGCCGGCTTCCACCGGTATCTTCAACTTCAACGTTTCGCCATTAATTTTCATGACCTTCGCGGTCTTCTTAGCTCCCAAACTATTTCCCATGGAGTTCAGTTAATCTGAGTACAGGATTATTGATTAAAGGCGATACCTAGCTAGCTAGCTAGATCGATCTTCTTGATCGGTGGTAATGGTGGGTGCGATTGAATTTGATACCGACATCGTGTCACGGGTATTTATTAATGGTTGGCGGCCGGTGTCATTGGTCAACAAAGAAGGCCAGTTTTGAAAATCGGCCAAGACTTGACAAAACGAAATTGGACGTAGGCTGTCGCTTTCGGTCATTGGCTTTTTCCTTCCCGTTCAATAAGATGGTGCCGGCTATCCGCATGTCATTGATGTCAACAGTAACTTAACGTCTCATCTTTCAAAAGACAAAACCCTTGGAGTCCGTGATCTGTGGGGAAGATGATTACATAATCATATTTGTAATGCTGTTCAAATTCTTTAACAAATGGCCCACGATGATCACGGCGGGGATTCAAAAAGTTTTGTTCATATATATTCAACTGTGCACATGCTAATTTTGACTTGGGAGTTTGGGCATCAAATTTCACCAACGTGGAATTAATTAATTCTCTCTTTCATGAAAAGCACTTCAATTATTCATTAAAAGTAACTTTTTTTTTTTCCTCCATACACTCTTCTGATTATTCTAGTGATTGGATAAGCCAGTTCGTGCACATCTTTTTAGGTTTTGAATATTGATGATCATTAGAGACCGGGTCTAAAATGATGGTCCGCTGCCCGATTGTGTTTTTTTTTTTCCAACGTGATGACGAACGTCGGACAAAGAGTGAAACTTCAGAACAGTAGCACTGACCGAAGGACGGCTGTTGCATGTAAAATGCGGATGGGTATAATCCGCACCTATCCGTTATTTATATATGAAAATGCGGATATGAATTTGTGATTTTTCTTTTATATACATGTGAGTTCAGTTAGTATTCGTATATGCATTCTCTTTTTATATATATATATATAATATAGATTTATTAAATTCACAAAAAAGATACCGTTTTAAATTTGGTAAGTTTAAAATCTTTAGATTATATTATTTTTTTTTTAATTATCATCTCAAAATCATCTCTCACTACACTTACCTTCATTTTTTTTTTTGATAATTTAAATTCCAATTACTCTTTGAGACAATGACCTTTTATTGCCGATAATTGTGAAATACTGTATAACAAGTAAAATCTTAATTTATTTAAGCTTGCATATAGATTTAGATAATAATTCAAAACGCTCATCACCTCATATATATATATATGTAGATAGCGGATAATAGTCACAATAACCACACGAATGCGAATACGAATACCTAAATGCGAAAACATCATTATGAGAATGCGGATACGGATATTGCTAATATAATATACTCATTTTGCATTTTCACCTTTGTTGTAACATAATTTTCAAAGAATATGGAAAAGATGGACAATGGCTCACGAAGACCAAAACATAACCAGATATTTTCTGATTGAAGTCTGGGTCCTGGAAATTAATTAAACCTTTCTACTTAATTTCCAACGTAGAAACACAGAAATTACGTCCCAATATTATATGTGTAAACGGAAAACACGTGAATCGAAAAATGCACGTTGGAAAACTGTAGTCAAAGAGCTAATTGTGTGCGCATACATGTTACGTACGTTCTCTCCTAAAGCGCTATTAATTAGGAGGTCAATTCAACTCGACGTACGAAACCTAAATACCATACCATTCAATTGGAGTGGGCTATGTATAATATTATTCGTCCGGCCAATTAATTGTGGTCATGAAATGTATATGTTACTTCTTGTATTTTAGTTCTCTCTTAGTTTTGTAAATATTTTTATCAATGTTGCTACTATTTCTTTCCACATATTTTGTTGTTTAACTTTTAACTATTTTTACATCTCCGGCCAACTTGAATCAATTTATTTATTTATAAGCAAAACAGGAAAAGGGTAGGGGGCAACTAATTAACAAGAGTTTAATTCTATATATCTACCAAAAAAAAAAAAAAAAAAAACAAAAAGAGTTTAAGACAAAAAATAAATTACAAGATTTAGGAACAAAACCAAAAAGGCTATGCGAGGCAGCCCATTTGGTTGCAATATGGCCTCTTATATTGGCCTAGCTTTATGCTATTTTTGAAGCTTTCCACGTCCAACTAGCTGGACTGGTCGGCCGTGGGAATAGGGCCTATTGGAGTGGACATAGAGACTTGCCATGGGCCCATTTTCATTAGCCGATATATATAAGGACAATAACACTACAAAAATTTACATATTTTTGGACAGTTTTGAATCGTCTAGAACTTCTTCAAAAACCATTAAGAATTGATGGTTTGAAACCATCTGGAATCTAGCGTTGGGACATTTAATTTTAGACGGTTTGGGCAAATCGTCAAGAATAAATTCTGGACAGTTTAGGCAAAACCGTTTAGAATTAATTCTAGACGGTTTTGCCCAAACCGTCCAGAATTAATAATTACTTTTTTTTTTTAATCCATGCGTGAGTTTTTGTCTTGCGGTTCTTCTTGGTAATTAATAATTGTTCATGCCCAATCTTCTTCCTTGTATGCTTTGGCTTTGGTTCAGCTTAGGTGTCTTTGCAAGGTCCACAACCACGCCATCGTTGCTTCCCTCTCAAAGTTACAGCTTTGTGTTTCAGAAATGTCTTCTCAGTCTGCAAGGACAAAACAAAAAATTATTTTATCGTATAACTCCTAAACCAAACCATAATTTTTTTGAAACAGAGAACAAAGAGTAATATATGTACAGAGAATCGAAAATACCCATTGTTGACTCACACACACACACACAGGCCAAAACAGGGAAGAGTAGGGGATTGGCTTCACAACAAATCCAAAATTCCACACAATCTAGTCAATACACAATAAATCCAAACACCCAGTTATTTATCATTGATAATAAGTTAAATAAACCGAATGAAATTACTAAATTTTGAGAGTTTCTTTTTGAGAAATCTATCGGAAATTCCCACTAATTTTCCTCGGAAAATCATCAAAGGAATGATTTGCTGCCCATCCGTCGAAAACTAGTCTCGGATCACCGGAGCTCTCTCTGTGTGTCTCTTTCTCTCACTCAATCTCTGTCTTTCACTTTCTCAATCTCCCTCTATGTTCTCTTTCCCTTTGCGTGTTTGAGAAATGAAAGAAAAAGGATAAGGACAAAGGAAGAAAGAAAGGAGAAGAGAAGAGGAAAGAACAGAGAAGGAAGGAAATTTACAGACGATTTGGGACGAAACTGTTTGGATATTTACCTTTCTAGGCGGTTTGGTCCAAACTGTCTGTAAATTTGCATTCACAGACGATTTGTCCTAAACCGTCAACAAAATTTCACGATGGTTTTAAAAGAAACCATCGTAATTCTTTTTTTATTGACGGTTTTCAGAAAACGGTCTGTAAATTTTTTAATTCTTGATGTTTTTTAGAAAAGTGACATTAAAATTTTAATCCTAGACGGTTTTTAAAATCATCTAGAAAAAAAGTCAAGAATTAGTCCTTTTTTTGTAGTGTAATGACGCAACTACACCTGTAACAATCTCTTCCACAATGAAAACAAATCAATCATTCTTAAAATCTTTTCCATGAAAACTATATACTTTCATCAATCCCCAAACAACCATTAATACAATAAAAATCACACCCTACAAGGAAAAAACTACCATATTGGACCAAGGAGCCTCCCCCATAAACATGCCTTCTCGAAAAAAATTTACCATTAGGCTCTTAAACTCCAAAAGACCATTTTGTATCAGGAGCCAAGATTAATATTTTCTAGACTTACTTACTAAGTCATCCATGGGAGTTTTTTATTTTTATTTTTTTTTGTTGGGGGGGGGGGGGGGGGGGGGGTGGGGGGGAACTGCAGTACCTATGACCTGACTAGCCCATTGTGTTAATAAAATGTCAAAGGCCCTTTCAATATTTGGCCACCTTCAAGCCATTTGGGCCTTCTGCTTCATTCGAACCCCTAGGTGCTGGGACTTGGGGAAAACTGGTGGGTCCAACCCAAAAATTGTATAACAGGCTCAATAGATGCCCAAGAAACACACTGTACACCATATCCTTTCCTCCCCACGCATACAATCAAGTTGTTGTTAATTGCCGGATAGGATAGATTACCTATTCTTTATTACCTTACCTGTCAAGAATCAACTTAATAAGGAAAATACTGATAAGTCTTGAAATATTTTATTCAAGACCCTTTAATTTATATTTGTTATACCTAGTTTATGTTGTAAATATAACGTTTTGTTATAGTTTTGTGTTATGTCTTATTTTTAGGTCTTAATTGAAATCTAGTTCAAAACACCCGAATTAGACCTGAAAATATTTCAAGGGCAATTTGGTCATTTCCAGAGTTCAAAGTTGCTCATGCCAAGTGAAGATTCAGCTAAGGCAAATTGATCAATCGACTTTATAATCGATTGATCGAATCATCAGTCGAAGAAAAATCGATTGTGCGAGATGCAATCGATCGAGACAGGGCAACCACGAATGCGATCGAGCAAAATGCGATCGATCGACTTTATAATCGATTGATCGAATTTGGATATTTTCGGAACAATCTGGACCAATGTTGACATGTCACTCTTCCTTGATATTTTAAATATCCTAGATATTTTTAGATATTTCTTAGATATTTTTTAGATATTCCTTAGATATTTTTAGATATTTCCAAAATATCTTAGATATTTCCAAATATCTTAGATATTTCTTATCTTATCCTATCTTATCTTATCTTATCTTATCTTATCCTATCTCTTATCTTATCTCTTCTTTAGATATTATTTTGTAAATCTCATCCTCTATATATATATGAGACATGGGTGATAAAGATATGCATGCATCTTTTGAGGTTTTCAAATTTTCTCAGGTGTATCACTTATCTTCTTAGTTAATTTTAGTGTTTTTCATTTCCTTTTTACGGAAAGCACCCAATACAAGCCGATGTCGAAAGAGAAATTGCACGTATCTTGCAAGAATTGGCAGAAAAACATAGATCTGGCCTCAAAAGTAGATGTAGAAGAAGAAAGCTCATCCAAACTTTCGCCGGCGACACGGACAGAGAGGCCTCTTCCTACGAGAAGTCTTGTGTTAGCCTTCTTGCTTGAAGAAACCAAAAACAAGAAAAAACACAAAGCTCCATAGTCCTAAAATGACTAGGAAACCCAAAGCTTCATAATCCTAGAAGGACTAGGAGAACAAAAGCTTCATAGCCCTAGAAGGACTTCCATTGTAGTTTAATCTTTACATGGAATAGATCGGTGTGAAACTAGATACCTTATCATTGTGACTTAATTAGGGTTTTCATGTATCGTGTATGCTTATTAGGATGTTTTATAAAGTAGTAAGCTATGGAGCATTAATCTCCCACACCTTTGGTAGTATAAACGTTTTTCAATTATAGATTAATCTTTACGTGGTAAGTGTTTGATGTGAAACTAGGTGCTTTATAACTACGTTCTAACAAAAGTATTTTCATGTCGAGGTCGTTGTAATGGTTGATGCCCATTACGCGCTCATATCATGCATGTTAGGAAGATCCATATAGACTTTAAGCATTTCATTGGTTGAGGATTAGATGAGATCAATACCCTAAGTTTCTTTTAAGTTTATTTCATTTTCCGTCTTTATTACCTTACTTGTTGTAGCTTCAATTCTACAACCTTTACTTTTGTTTTATTTTTCAAAGTTAAGTTAAATATACTCTTTAGATATCCCGTTACGCAAAACAACCATTAATCTCTGTGGTTCGATAAACCTTACTATAGTACAATTGATTCGTACTATTGCGAAGTGGTAAAACTTATAAATTTAAAATCCACTTAGTCGAGTTGACTACCAAATACCAATGTGAGTCTCACAAAAGGAACGTAATTTATTGGGAGGCGACGACTTCTTTATTCTCCCTTATCTCAGGCATTTGCCATATTGAGCCCACTTGCCAATTGAAGGCAGGAAAAGAGACTATAGAAGCAAGAAAATCCATGTTACATGTAGGCACATTCTTCTTCTCCCACTCTCTCTTTCTCCATTCATTTTTTTTTTCCCTCTACGATACCTAACTAACTTAGGCATCGAAGGTTTCCCGCTAGTCCCCCCTCCAGTCAGCGTTACTCCAATAGTCTTTCATTATTTTCCAGGTGGCCCGTCGCTAATTCAACTGTTCAGAAAAATGTATCAACATAATATTAGGAAAGAAAACTTGAAAAAAAATGTGATATTTTTCCCTTGTCACCCTGAACCCCTCGAGACCAAAAGTGAAGTGTATACAAACTTAAAAACTCTTTGTGTAATCATTCTTCCTTGCTTACCACTGAATGTGGTTTACATTGATATAATATATATATATATATATATATATATATATATATATATATATATATATATATATATATATAAGGATTTACAAGTACAATTGTTATAGGAGAAGAGGTCTACAATTTGAGACGTGTCTGTCAAGATGACAGTAACCTCATAGAACACTACAACTGTGATAACCTATATGTATTGTCAGGAGTAAAACTATAATTCAACACAAACTCTATAACTAGAAGATGATAGACACTTGATAAACACAAAATGTGATAAACTATACTTATGATTTATCTGCTCTAACACCCTCACGTAGGGTCAACGGTGGAGATCGTACGTAGAGCTTGTAGCAGAAGTCTTTAAATATGGTGGAGACAATTGGTTTAGTCAAAACACCTGCAAGTTGATTTTTATTGGGAGTGAAGAGAACCTGAAGAGATTTATTTGCTACACGATCACGGACAAAATGGAAATCAATTTCCACGTGCATGAAAAACCGGGTTAACCGAGAGATACGTAGCACCTATATGTATTATCACACCACAACTTTGGTGGAGAGAAAAGAGGAATACCAAGATCACGGAGTAGGGCCTAAATCCATAGGAGCTTAGCAGTGGTGTTTGCAACAGACTTGTATTCTGCTTCAGTACTCGATTTGGAGATAGTAGGTTGTTTTCTCGAGCTCCAAGAGATGAGATTTGACCCAAGAAATACACAGTAAGCACCGGTAGATTTGCGATCATTTGGACATCCCGCCCAATCGGCATCAGGAAAAATGTCTCAAGTTGGGAAGAAGTAATGCATGTGAGAAGGAGACCATGAGTGACAGTGTGCTTGAGATACCGAAGGATTCTTTTAACTGCTTGCCAATGAACCTTTGTTGGACGATGCATGAACTGACAAACCCAGTTGACTGCAAATGCCAAATCTGAATGTGTTGGAGAGAGATACTGAAGAGAGCCCACTGTGCTATGAAATAATGATGGATCTTCTATCAAATCCCCAACAAATGCCGAGAGTGGGCTGGATGTGGACATGGGGGAAGAGATTGGTTTGGCGTCCAACATATTTGTTCTTTTCAGCATATCAAGGATATAGTGTCGTTGGGAAAGTAGTGGTTCATACTGTAGGTGGAGTACTTCGACACCATGAAAGTAGTTTATATCCCCAAGAACCTTCACATCAAATTCTAGCTTGAGCTGATGGAGTTCATCAATAGCAGAGGGAACAAAGGCTATAATAATAATGTCATGCATGAACATAGATCAAAATAAACACAATAGCCAAAGGAGATTTAAATGTAAATAAGGAAGAATCAGCTTTGGATCCAACAAAACCAAGATCAATCAATTTGGTGCTGAGCCGTGAAAACCATGCTCTAGGAACTTGCTTTAATTCATACAGTGCTTTGTGGAGTTTGTAGATGTGGTGTGGCAGAGATGGATGAGTAAACCTAGGGGCTGATGCATAAAAACCTCTTCAGAAAGAAAACCATGAAGAAAAGCATTTTGAATATCAATTTGCTTTATAACCCATCTGGCGGAGTAAGCTATGGACATAACTGTTCAGATAGTCGTTGGTTTCACAATGAGACTGAATGTTTCTCCATAGTCAAGATCAGCTTGTTGGTAGTAGCTGTGACGACCCTTTTTTTTTTTTTTTTTTTTTTTTTTTTTTTTTTAATTTATAATTATATACAAAACATTTGCATAAACATTAATCTCTTAAAATATAAACGGATCTTTACAGTGGCATGACAATATGTCGCAAAACCAACATATAGTATATACCCCATAATATGTACATGGTAAATCAGAGTCTAACATCTATCTACTATGCAACGGAAAACATAAACTTAATAGCAGAAATCACATCTTAAATATCTATCATAAATTAATCATAATCAAGAGGCAACATTACATCTATTTATTTAAGTATTTCCTCAAATTAAATACATAACATAAATGACTATATCCAATAACAAGTGACACAGGCGTCACAAGTTATAAACAAAATCCATAAAATAGAGGACGCCCATGGTCCCGCAATTACAACTGTTGCGGCGAGCTTCGGTCATAATATCCCAAGTGTACATCTACAACACCATTAATTGATAAACACAAAGCTTACATTAAAATTGAACCTTCCAACACTTGATAAACACAAAGCGTGATTAACTATACTTACGATTTATTTGCTTTAACAAAGTGTTGGCAAAATCTGCTTTTTGCTATTGATCTTAAGCACAATTGGGCTGCACATGGCATCTTCCACCACTTAGTTCATACTTTATATAATGCTTACTAATAAAAAAGAGATAATCTTTTAATAGAAACAAGATAAGGTTTTGGTGAGTGCGTACTGACTTATGAGGATAATGATGCTTCTTCTATAGTACCATGCAACTTTGGGAGCCTCATCTGGATCCTTTTCGGTTCAAATGAAAATGGACAATTATACCCCTCTAATATAACTCACTGGATCTCCTCCGGTTCTTTTGAACTGGAGAGGATCCTTGTCCTTGGGAGCCCGTCAATAAAACACTGCTACAGCGCGACGACCAATAAAACATAAGTTGATACTTTTTTTTTTTATTTTTTTTTTGGTGGCCAAGATGAGATTTCCAATACTTTAAAAGATAAATACAAGAAGTTGAAGGCCTCGTACAAACGTTCCAACCCAGCTGATACAATGCTGGTGGGAACGAAAAAGGCGTTGACAAATGGGGCTAGGCCCGATCCAAAAGTATCTTGGCATATAGGCCTAGAAAGGGGCCAGTGGGCCACTGAGGTTGGTGGCACAACATGTGAAATTGTCAATAACAGAAGCCGTTCAGACGGAGCCTTCGTTGAGCTGCTGGAGGCGGGTCCTGTGGCAGCGAGCAAGGGGGTCTTGACCCACGCAGCGGGGAAGGTCGCATTAGTACTGGTCGGACGAAGGTCTTTAGAGGAAACGTACTTGAGAATTAACGCGGAGGAAATACTGGATCTTGCAGTCTTCATAAAATGAAAAAAGGGGACACTTGCTATGGAGAGAGAGAGAGAGAAGAAGAGAGAAAATTGGGAGGAATACACATAGGCCACGGATCTACTATGGAGGAAAGGTTAGCTGAAGGTGGCATCGGCACATGGGGCCACGCGTGAGCTTGGCCTCAGACATGCATGAAGGTCACGCGCTGGGTGAAGGAGCCTTTGGGATTGAGGGTCTATGGGCCCAGTGGCCATAACGAGAGAGAGAGAGAGAAGAAGAAGAAGAAGAAGAAGGGTTTCTGTCATAGAAGAGAGAAGAGGAAGAAAGGACAACTTTTTCTTGTTCTTGTTCTTTTTCTTTGTTTCTTTAATATTTTTTTTTTTGAGGGGTTCCTTTTTCTTTATTCTTCGAGGAATAGGGGTATCCAGTAAAACAACTTGATCATAATGGCAAGTCATTCAATCACAACGAAGGAGCCAACACAAAACTAGGAAATTTCCAGTGATGTGTTTCGTGACAAACATAATTTCATATCAAACCAATTTTTTTTTTTTCACTCTTACAGAAGGGAATAATAAATACACAGAAGCAATGAGACAGTCATTAATATCTCAAGCCCCTATTCTCAATTTTCACACCCGAAAAGAGATAAGCGTATGAAACATTCGCTGTCAAATAATTGGAAGCAATGAAATAATTAAAAAAATTCTAAGGCACAATTACCCCTGTTGGCTGTTGTAGCTTCTGCAACTTCCGAAGATGCTCCAACAATGAAGTAGCCTTCCGTTTGGCCCTCTCTGTTCCACTCTTAGCAAGCTCCGTCAAGGGTATGAGAGCACCAAGCCTACTTATGCAGGCAAGATTGTCAGTATCTCTCTTGCACAAGGCAAGTAAAATTGCAGCTGCGTTTTCTTTATTGCGAGGCAGTCCCGTTCTAAGAAGATCGATCAAAACAGGAATAGTGCTAGCCTTTACAATAGCAACTTTTGCCTCCGGGTGGCTGGCAAGAACCGACATTATAGTTAGGGCTTCATCAACCATGCAATTGCTTGAATCTGTAAGCATCACCAATAATGCTGTGATGATCCCTGCCCTCACCGCCCTGCCCTTGTTCCCCTGATAAATGCACAAATTAAACAATGCTGTTGCAGCATCCTTCTTCCCTCTAGCACTTCCGTGTTGGAGCAATTCCACCAAAGCTGGGATTGCACCCGATGCACCTATAATTATTTTGTTCTCATCTCCAAGTGACAAGCTAAAGAGGGTTGCTGCTGCATTCTCTCTAGCTTCCGTGCTTCCATTTCTGAGGACTTGGACAATTGAAGGAATTGCTCCGGCAAGCACTATGAGTCCCTTGTTGTTTTCATATATTGAGAGGTTGAGAATGGAAGTAACCGCATTTTCTTGCGTCAACACATCTTCTGTTGTTAAAAGGTTGACCAGAAATGGAATGGCTCCAGATTCTGCTATTAGTACTCTGTTATCTGTGCTTCTTTTGGATAGTGACCGGATTTCAGCTGCAGCCGCTCTATGCTCCTCAATGGACCGGCTTGAGAGCTTGCGCACTAGAGCTTGAATGGCTGCTAAGTCACCAGTAACATCACGAAATGATCCATCACTCTTTTTTATTTTTCCATTTATAAGTCCTGTTGGCTGCTCAATATTGTGCTGAGCACACCACTGAGTAATTAGACTTCTGATAACATAATTTGGAGTGAGTGTTAAATTTTCAAGCTTCTGCTGTGTTTTTGGACATGTTGCATTTCCAGAATCTATCCATCTCTGTATGAAAGATCTCTCGTACGTCTGCAGAATCAAGAAAAAGATAATCAGAAGACCGTTAATAGAAAAAAAAAAAAACTGAGTTCTATAGTTTCAAGAAATTTCTTCTACAATAAAATATGTTAAAATGGCATTTGCAGTGAATCATACCTGTCCTGTGGCCACAATAACGGGATCCCTCATGAGTTCCAAGGATATAGGGCAAAGAAAATCTTCAGGAATTACAATTGGATCAGACTTCTTGATTTCCTCTAAACTGTTGGTGGCTGAATTGTCTTGTCCATCAACATCAATGCCATTTGCTAGACAGGCCTCAGAAGGATCAGAAGAGTTTCCAAGCCTCTCAGATTTATAACTTATCAGATCTGCACCACAGCTTTCTGAGCCATCACTTTCTGGAACAGCATCCAGCTTCGACATATTTTCGCCATCAATACTACCACAGTTCTGAACACGCAAACTTCCAATTACCCTGTTGTCCGATTGCCCCTGATCAATTTCTTCATCCAGCAGCTGGACTAAGGCATGAGATAACATTTTTGAATTGAAAGGCCCATATCTCTCTGAGGCTCTTCTCAGCTGTGATCTCACCAACTCCACCTAATAAACAGAAAAATATGAGGTGCAAGTCCAGTTGATAAGAAAGCACCATAGATTTCGCAACTCCTACCTGTTCTTGAACTTCCTCCGAGATGTCAAAATGATCATAGGGTATGCCGCCTAGTGCTTTCTCCAACTTCCATGTCACCCATTGGAATTGCGAGGCAATTCTCCAAGCAGCTTCATCCTTAAATCATGATATACCAAATTTTCAGAGAAGTACCTAGACATTCTTTTTAAGGGTGCACATGACAACAACAAAGTCTTAGCATGAGTAAGGGCTAATTTTCATGATAATGAAGTACTCCTTTTTCATAAACGAAAAGCATGCTTTCTCATAATTTTCATTGCACTGACATAGAATTAGCATACATATATCTAAAAACCACAAATAATACATCCCCGCTTTGCTCGGTTGACTCAAATCCAGCGACTCAGTCGCCGGCTAGAAATTTCTGCTTTCCAATTTACCCTACCAGGACAAACGTTTTCACATAGAATTTTTCCAAAATCAGAGAGAATTAAGTACTGCGACTTCTTCTTGATCGAGTGCAAGCACAATCAACATTACGCAAGTTAGAGATTTTTCTTAGTCCATGTCACTTCTCTGTAACCATGAGTCATGATTGGAATGTTCTTTAGTTCATCAGATTGAGAATCAATAAAATAAAAAACCATCACCTTATCCAAACATTATAGGCACCGCAAAAATAATAGCAAAGCAAATTTAGAAGCAGAGCTCAGAGTATTCAATTAAGTGCAATCAACCTGTTACCGATCAAAATTATGTGCACAGTAGATTGTACGGAAACCATCACATTATCACTATCACAAGCTACACTTTTTGCAGTATCCATAGATCTAATTATCCCAAATAGCAAATAATTTCCACAAAAATCAACACGATTGCTACGTTTGGTTCCCGAGAAAATGCAGGAAAAGAAAGTAAACGAAAATCCAGATTGTCAGATCCCACATTAACCACACGCATCCTTATCCTCAGTTGAGGTGCATTCCATAGTTTCCGGAACTCATTTTTCTTTTCCTTTCACCAACTTTCCCAGCAACCAAACAGATTAAAGGAACAGAAAAGAAAAAAAAAAGAACATTTAAGTAAGAAGATGAAACTCACGGAAGAGCTATTGGAATGGAAGTTTCCGGCGTGCAATAAGAGGCGCTTGGCGGCCCGGAGGGCCACCACCAGATCGGAGGACGACGAAGAAGAAGAAGAAGCCGACGCATCCAACGGCCGAGAATGGCCTTCGCCGAAGTCCCTGATCTCCTCAAGCAAATGCGCGAGCAGCGCGATCCGACGGACCAGATCGGTGCAGTCCTTCCTGAACAACGGCACCGACGCGTCCCCAGCGGAAATGCCGGAGGCGGCAGGCCCGGCACTCACGACGTCCCGCACGAGGTCGAGGAGTACGACGCCGGCGATCACGCCACTGGCCATCCCGTCACGAGCGGCACAGGCGATCTAATTGGATAGCGGTTATTTTGCGTCTGAAAGTTCGGCCACGTTACTCGCGTCTGGGGCTTTTAAAGTAAAAAGAAAAGGAAATCATGGATTTCCGGGAGAGAGAGAGAGAGGGCGCGCGCGCGCGCGCGTGTATATGTGCGATGAAAGCGAAATTCTCGGGCTGACGAGGGGAAGGAAACAAGGGAATACAGTTGGCTTTGGAATCTTATGAATTGTATTCCAACGAACTCCATTCTTCGGTTCTTTTTTTTTTGTTTTTCTCAATATCTATTAATAATTAACAATGTAATGTGGGAATCCAAAGATAATAAATAAATTTGTTATACAAAAAGAAAATGATAAATAATTGGGAATTGACACTCAAGAGTGCTAATGGGTTTCACTTTAAACGTGGTAGACGCAATCAGCAACTTTGACAACAATGCTGGCTCTTCAATAATCAATATTCTTTTCAAAAAAAAGAAAATAATAATAATCAATATTGAATAATCTTAATAAAATATTATAACAAAATGTAATTTGTAGATCAAGCATTGTTAGGAACCGTTGGATTACGAAGTTTGCAGGCCACGTTGTGATATGGGATGGAACCCATGTCAACTGTTTTGGTTATGTACCTCGCTTCGTTTTTAACACAAAATCTCAAGTGAGGGCAACGTAGTTTAGTATCCCCAACCGTTTCTAAAAAAAATATATAAAGAAAAGTATACGTATTTCTCTTAAATTATCACTTAATTATTATTATTATTATTATTATTATTTTTTTTTTTTCTGAAATGCTGAGTTTTTATTATAACTCAAGAAAAAGCTGAAACTTGTTCAGCAATTATAATTTGATGGAGAGGAGGGTAATCCTCACTCCAGGAAATATCAGAATTTGATGACAAGACATATTTAGCCAAATAATGAGCAGCCTGGTTTGTTGTCTTATGAACATGCTGAATCTCCACTGATCTCAAGCTGGAAAGTCTTTCTCTAGTATCTTCAATTAACTGCCTTGAACGTGTCTAGCAGGAGCCTAGAGTCTTCAACGCTGAGACGGTATGCAACGAGTCTCCTTCGAAAATGATTTCCTGGAAACCTTGAGCAACACAGAACTTAGCCGCTTGCCGCGCTGACATGGCCTCCGCTACATCCGGGTTAGTAATTTCGAGTACTACATTCGAATAAGCCCCTTTGAGTCCGCCATTATAGTCCCTCACTACCACACCCACTCCCATGCATCGTCGGTGTTGATTAACCAAAGCATCCCAATTAACTTTCAGTCTCCCTGGAGGAGGCAACATCCATTTGGCAGGGCTAGGGAGCATTGCATCCACTGACTGTATCCTCATTAAAACCTTCACACGAGTCCATTGCTTGTCGAGCTATTTGGCCTGGTGCTATAAAGAGATCTTCAAAAATGAATCTATTGTGCCTCAACCAAATGAATCTAGCAACAGTTAAAGCCAATTGCAGGTTATCACCCTCCAGCTTCTTCATCAATTCCTGTACCATACTAAGGCCATCTCTAGCAGCCAAAGAGAGCTTCTGCAAACGTTTGGGACACTCCTGCCACACTGCAATTGCCGCTTGGCAATTCCAAAGCACATTGCAAACGTTCTCCGACTCCCTTAGACACACAAGGCATAAATGGTCTTAACCAATGCATCTCTTAAATAAATTCACCTTGGTAGGCAAAATTTCATGACATACCTTCCAAATGAAGTGCTTTAGAACTGGGGGAGAAGGGAATTTCCAAATTTGCCGCCGCACTGATTTTGTAATTGCAACCAAAGAGCATTCCCCTTTGTCTCTTTCTCGACAACTCTTTTCCATATGATAGGCAGATCTCACTGAGAATAAACTGTTTTTAGTACCCATCCAAATCCTCCTATCCTCACGAAGGGGACTAAGGGCTAGGCTTGTAATGGTATTTGCTTCATCTGGTCTGAAAACTGAGTGGATAAAAGGAAAATTCCACCACCTAGTAAGATGATCGATCAGTTCTGACACCCGAGCTTCTGCTTGCAGGACTGACACTGGGGACTGTACAGTGAAAGAAGGGAGATTTGGAACCCATTTGTCATTCCAAATGGAGACTTTCTCATCATTCCCTATCTCCCATGTCAAACCCGATTCCAGCACGTTGAGTGCTTGATATATGCTCCGCCAAACGTATGAAGGCCTCCTTCCTAAACCTGCCTCCAAGAAATTAGTATTTGGAAAATCTTTCTCCTTGAGAATCTTTGCAGCCAGGGAGTGTGGATTTTGCACAAGTCTCCATCATTGTTTAGCCAACAAAGCTAGATTAAAAATTTCAAGGTTCCGAAATCCCATTCCCCCTTAACCAGCTTGTTTAGCTAGAAGATTTCAAGGTTCAAGGTTCCGGAATCCCATTCCCCCTTGCACAAGTCTCCATCATTGTTTAGACCAGCTTAACCAAGAGATCTTCTTCTCCTTCTGTTGGGAACTCCACCAGAACCGACCCATTAGAGAATTCAGATTGTTGCACAAGGTCTTGGTCAATCTGAATATACTCATACTATAGGTTGGTATAGCTTGCACCACCGCTTTAAGCAAAACCTCTATTCTAACTTCTTGCAGACCCGGCCCTAGATTTTAGCAAATGTCTTCTTCCTCGATCTTCCTACCAAGGCTAGGAGGCCCAAATACTTTTCAAAACTTGAAGCAACCGATTGCCCCACCACAGCACAAATTTGGTAAATGTTCACATTCAAACTATCAATTGTGTCACTGTTCAAATTCAAACTATAAAAAAAGTCAATGTTCCCTTAAGACCAACAAAAAACAAAAATAATCATAATTTTTTTTTCAATAAAACAAAAATGTCCTTATAAATTCGGAAAAAAAAAAACTTAAACTAAAAACTAAAAAAAAAAGGAAAAAAAATTAAAAATTAAAAAAAAAAAGAGAAAAAATAACTAAAAATAACTAAAAATAATCAAAACATTTTTTTTTTTTTTTTAAAAAAAAAAAGGAAGAAAACCCAGTTTTTATTTTTTGTTTTTATAACTTTTTGTTATTTTAGCTATTTTTTTAATAATTTATTATTTTTTTTTTAAATTTTTTTTAAAAAAATAATTTTATGAAGTGTAATTTTTGTCATTTGGAGGACATTGACATGTTTTGGTCGTTTAGGGCCCCACATTGATACAATTGGTAGTTTGGGGGGACATTGACAATGAAGTAGTAGTTTAAGGGAGTTATGTGTACTTTTTCCAAAAACTTTTTTGATCACACTATCTCTAAAGTAGTATTTTCAAAATAACGAAAACAAAAAAACACGATCTCTAAATTTGTGTTTTAAAAAACTAAAAACAGTTACAAATTATATACACAAATAAAAAAAAAAAAATTTAAAAACTTATATATCTCTACATAAAGGCTCGGGGAGTTGGAGCCATCTCCCATGGCCAAACAAGGGCGTGGTTGAAACCACCCCTTCAGCCTATTTGGGGGTGGCTAGCATGAGCGGTTTAGCAAACCCTAAAAATGCCAATTTTTTTTTTTTATTTAAAAAAAAAAAAACATTTTTTAGGGTATGGCCAAACAGATGTGATTGAAACAACTCTCAAGGCAGACAGAGGTGGCCATCTGGCGATATTCGAACTATCCTCAGTAGCCTTGGGGGTGGTTTGGCCACCTCCAAATCGGCTGAAATGGGTTGTAGAAATCACCTCCTAGCCAAATGAGGGTGACCGTCTTGACTGTGGTTCGGCCACCTACAAGCTAGCCATGTGAGGGTTTGGCCATCAAAACACAACCACTATACCAATCGGCCACAGCCAACCCAAAATCAACCCAACTAGTACACCTTAAAATTTGGCTAAAACCAAAACAAAAAATAAAAAATAAAATAAAATAAAACCTACTTTGATCATACTCCCAAATGAAACCAACATAAAATCACCCATTAAAACACCGCCTCTAACTTCAATCAAAACATAAAGGAAGCCCAAGAACCTCCATGATCAGCCACCAACCTTCAACTTTGGCAAATTGATGGAGATGTTCTAAGAGATGTACAAGACAATGACACCAAATACTTCTCAATAGTGTTTTTTTATGGAAAATATTTATTTTAAAAAAAAATCATTGATTTTTTCATTTTTAGGTTGAGACGTGGAAAAAATATCAAAAATATTGTCTCTTTTTTGGTTGATATAAAAAATATTTTTCTACTATCACTAAAAAAAATAATAGAAATCACTCAAAATTGTCAAACAATGTCCATTACCATGATCAACAATTATTATTATTATTATTATTACTATTATTATTATTATTTTCTTCTTGTTGGGGGAGGGAGAGGGGAAGAAGAGGAGATAAGTTTCGAAAAATAGTTTACCCTCTTGAGAGGTATAAGTTATTGTTGGGTGGTCTTGGGCCTCTCTCAACCCCAAAAGCTAGCTCATGAGATGAGGCTTTCCCTCACACTTATAAATTGACCACCAGCCCTTTCCACAACCAATGTGGGATAAATCCCAACAGTTACTTCTCTCGTATAGTGGCAAATTTGCTGTCGTTCTGAAAATTATCCTAAACAAATGCAGTTTAAGGTAAAAGATGATTGGTTTTACAAAAATAAAATAAAATAAAGAAATAAATAAATCACATCTTAGGATTGAGCTAACTTGCACCCCATAAGTATTTAGGTTTCTTCTTATGCTTTGTTTGTTTCGGCGTAAAATGATTTATGAAAAATGATTTTGGCATTTTCTGGTGTTTAGTGGGGGCGAAAATAATAGTCAATCAGAAAATGATTTTCGTTTGACCAAAATTGCTTAGTAAATTTCGGAAAATGATTTACGCTTCTTAAAAGCGTAAATCATTTTTTGAAGATGACAGACGTATTCGACTCTCTTTTAAATGATGCAGTCGACCTTTACGTTCAAGCAGTCGACCACCATCGAAATCTGGCCGGTGCCAGAATCCGACAATGTCCGATCACTATTACTGGAATCCGGCCACTTTCACCGGAATTCGGTTAGCCCAGATTCCGGCGACCAAATTGGTAGTATTGCAGCCATTTGGCCGGAATCTGGCCAGAACGGCCGGATTCTGGCGGGCTGGCCGAATCTACCAGAATGGCCGGATCCCAGTCAGCTAGTCGGATATGGCTAGAATGGCCGGATTTTGGCCGCTGGCTAGACGGATTTGTCTAGATCATCCCGGCCAGAACGACCAGATCTTGATTGGCCGGGATCTGGCCAGAACATCCTAGCCGCGAAATCTAGCCAGAATGGTTGGATTCCGGCTGGCTAGTCGGATATGCCAGATACGGATTTGGCTAGAACATCCCAGCCAGATTTCGGCCAATTGGCCAGGATCTGGTCGTTCTGTGCCAGATTCCAACAATTTTCCGAAATCAGACATCTTTTGCCGGAATCCGGCCACATTTGCTGGAATTCGGCAACTTTCGCTGGAATTCGGCAACTTTCACTAAAATCCGGCTACTTTTCTTGGAATTCGGCCACCCAGATTCCAACGAATCTGTCCGAATTTCGGCATTTATCTCGGATTCTAGATATAGTAGCTAGAATCTGGAAAAAGTGGCCGGAATATTGTCGGTCAGTGACGAAATCTCATCACTGGTGATTTTTGTATTATTTTATATTAATATCTATATGTTTTAAATAAAAATTGATTTTTATTGGTTAATATGATTGAATGAAAATATAAAAAATATTTGTGATTTTTCGTACGCACTAAACACCGAAAAGTGCTTTTGGCAAAAAAAAATTCCTGAAAAATGACTTTTCTTAAATTATTTTACGACGGAAACTATTTTACGTCGAAAGAAACGGAGCATTAGTCTTATTCAATTTGCATTTTGTTTTATTTTATTTTGAGGTTAACGTGTGCACCATTATGTGCATGAAATCCAAGAAAAATGTAATATTGTTAAGTAACTATACGATTTCTTACACCAGATATGACTTTATATAGCTAATTAATATTTGTATCATGTATTTTTTTTTAATCATCATAAATTAACCAAAAAAAAAAAAAAAATCTTTCTAGTTGCCACATATATTTTGTCACAAAATGGTTAGATTTGAGACTCCGGTCTCAAGTCTGTCGTGTCTATACCTTACCATAAGGTACAGACACCAGGCCAAAGACAAATATAAATGATAAAATTAACAACTAAAAATAAAGGGGAAATTATCTAATGTAAATCAGAAATCCAAAAATGATTTAAATTCAGGGTTCAAAAAAGTATTTTAATATATATTAAAATCCATTAGCAAGAAAAAGTGGAGAGAATAATATTCCATTAATTCTATTTGTTAGGCTTTACAACGTGTAATGGTATTAAGTATTAACTTCTAATATTCGGATATAAATAGTGAAAAGGTTGATGATTTTCTATATATGTCAGTGGGTTTATGTTTTTGGTCTTAATTGTCTACATTTCAAAGTTGTTAATTTTTGTGAGACTAGCTACGTACGTCTCTAATATATCCCGACGTGCTTCCAATAACCAGTTGTTTGTCTCCTCTCTGGACAGCTATTGGCTACGTTACTCAGATCACTTTTTAATTTATTTATTTATTTTTTTCCTCTTTGTGGATATCCATTACAAAATATTCAACCACGTCATATTCAATATATATATGGAGATTGTTTTTATTCAAACCTCCTTTCTATATATATATATATATATATATATATATATATATATATATATATTTATTTCCTAAGAGTCAGCGAATTATGCATCAAACTTTCTAGATCGTTAAACCATTCAATATTGGGACAACCTGATAGCGTATAAATGCAATATATATATATATATATATATATATATATATATATATATATATAAAGAGATGAGATAGATCTGAAGATTTGATCGATTTCGATTAGTAATGAATAAGATTATCACCTTAATGATCTGGCTTAGGACTTTGTCGGCTTTCCAGAAGAGCGGAGCCGCCCAGGTGACTGGTCAATTTTCATGGTAGAAGGTTTTTGCGTAATTAGGACATGAAATGCATTACAATATTACATGGAATTGGTCATTTTTTCTCTCTTCAAAATAATCCTTTTTTTTTTTTTTTTTTTTTCTTTTAAAAAAAAATTGTGCGGGATGAAATTTCATTATAAAGAATCGAGGAAAATACACTTAGTTTTCCTAAACTTAAACTCCTTGACCCTTATACCTCCAAACTTAAAGTATCACTTAACCTCTTCCAATTACCATTCAACTATAGTTAAACACCATCTATTAGCATTTTTCGTCAAATTAGATTAAAAATGTGTCGTGTGTGCCACATGTGTATTTTTTATTTTTTTTTGACTTAATCTTCTCAAAATGCCACCCCTTCATATTTTTTATTAATAGATTTTAGGGACAATTTCAACGAAGTAACTTCAGCAAGGAGGGCATTTTGGGGATCTTTTTTCCAAAAAATTCACTTGTAGGTCACGTTACACAATTTTCATCCAATTTGATGAAAAATACTGACAGAGGGTGGTAACGGTAATGAAGTTGTAGTTGAGTGGGATTGAGTGTCACTTTTTAAAATTTGAACTTTTGAAGGTATAAGTACCAAATAGATATAAGTTTGGAGGGTTAAATCCTCACAAAAAATAAAATTAAAAATTACAAGGAAAATAATGAAAAATAAAAGAAAGCCTATTCTATAATTACCTCCCACAATCATCCTAGGCTAATTTATAGGGTGCGGATGAAAAGAGACTTTTGAAAATGGGCTTATGCTCGCTCCAAAAATTTCTTGCTGCACAGGCAAAGAAAAAGGTTATGGTGCAGGTTGAGAGAAAATGTTTTCTGGGCTAAGCCATAGAGGGTGGATCCTACAGTGAAACCAATTAAGGACTTAAAAAAACCATTGTGAGGGAAGGGGCATTGTAGTTGGTTGGGATGACATGGCTGAAGGAGGAGACGATGGCAATGTCTATTGAGGGTAATGTGAAATGGTTGACATGCTAAGAACATCGAAGCTCGCAGTAAGTTAAAGAGGGCACATGTTGTAGAGAGAGAGAGAGAGAGAGAGAGAGAGAGAGAGAGAGTACATGGGCCTCTGTGGTTGCTTCATGGCACGGTGAGGAGAGGTGCCAAGGGATGGGTTGGCAGAGGTGGTGGTGGCGCGTGGCAAGGGGTGGAGGTTGGGTTTTGGGTGGGTGGGTCTAAGGGTTAAGAGGCTTAGGTGGGCGCGTATCCAGAAGGAAAATGCCAAGAGGTTTGATGGGCTTGAAGGGGGGGGGGGGGGGGGGGGTTGGGGCGGGGGGGAACATATGCTCAAAGCCTTAGTCACGCCTAGGACTACACACAGGGTGGAGGGACTAAAGGGGTATAGGGGAGGCTAGTGGTGGTGGTCGAGGGAAGAGGCAATAGGTATGGTGGCGAACAAAAATGAAAGAGAGAATAGGGAGGAAAAAGAGAGAGGAACTAAGAAAAAAAATGTAGAAATGTAATACATTGCAACTGAAGTGTTTATAGTAGAGTTGGATTAGTCACACATCCCAAAGAGGAAGAAAATAAGATTTTTAGAAATTGTGTGATAAAGCATTCATGCATAAGATAGGTCAGTGATTGAGGTATTTTTGTTATTTAGTTGTAGATAGCTCTTGAAGCTAGCTTTGATTGATGAATTTTTAAGTTATCGATGAATTTTAGTTTCTATTTTGGGTTGAAAAAATGACGTGCAATGTTTGGATATGGAACATGAATGGTGTTGGTGTAAGATTGAGAGGATAGTTAAATGCTTGGATTATGATGCTGCGATTAAGAATTAGTGGCTGTAAGTTTAGTTTTGAAATTGTTAGTTTCGGTGAGGCTTAATTGTTATGGGATTGATATTGGTTAAGTTAAATAAGTGTATTGTGAATGTGATTTTGATGAGTGTGTGTGACGTGAAAATGTGAGTGTGCATTGGTTAGAGTGTGGTTTGGAGAGTTGAGAGTGTGTGTGTAATGCGAATATACATATAAACACATCTTCATTCGTATAACCAAGCAATGTGGGACGTTACAACAGTAAAAGCAAAGAAAGGCAAAACAATACACGAGGGAAGAAAAAAAGAAAAAAGAAAAGAATAGAAGGAGGAGCTTGGATAGGCGTGTGAAAAGGGGTGGAAGAAAGAATGGGAAAATTGAGTTGACAAATGAAAAGTGCTGATGTGGATAGTAAGGGAAAATGAAAGCCGAGTGAGGGGGAGGGAGTAGAAAATGGATTTGAGCATAAAAAATGGGAAGAATGCAAAATGCATTTAGGAAAAACTAGAATGGAAATGTGTAATACTAAAGTAACAAAATATTTGAGAAAAAATGGGATAATATAGTCATTCGGCCACTTTTGGGACTTAATGTTATGCTTGAGATTTAGATGTGGTTAATTGATTATTTAGCTTAAGTTATAGTGTTTTGAATATATGTTTTTGTAACGCTCTGAGAAATTAATTAATTGGTAATTAACTTCACGGTTCGTCTTACAGTCTTATTCCACAAGGAGTAAGACTCAGTGATCTCTACTCCTCAAAAGATGAATACTACACGCAGCAGACACATAAGATATTCTATCAGTATTAATTATAAGCAGAGCATCTACCAAGAGTCATGATATTAATTGAAGTAACTTTGTACATATCATCGATACAAAGGAACAAAACTAAGCCTTAATATACAATCAAACCTCAAACGCTAAGCTTACAACATCACTCAAAAGTACTAATTACTATGAATGATCTTGAAAATCCTTCAATCAATCCTCAAGCATAACTAGATCAATATCACTACGCCAAACGACCGCATTAGCCTCGAGGTCCATCTCAAATCTAACATCTAAAAGTAGTCCAACTATAAAACAACATATGTTTCATAGGTAAAAAAGATATAAGTGTAAGTCCACGACTTAGTAAGTAATAATACACATGGTGACAGGTTACCATGCAATGAACTTAGTTATTTATAAATCACATACAAAAATGCAATGTTAGAGTTTATCATTTGAAAATATCATAATAATGCAATATAGCTCTAATATATGTTGTAATAAAATAATCATGTTTAGGAGTGAGCAATACCCGTAGATACCCACCCCGACCTGAAGTACCCACCCCACCCCATCTAACAGTAAAACCGCACCCTTGGTGCGGGCCACGGGCCTGTATTTGGCACCCCCGCACGGTGTGGTACGGGCTGCGGGGTGGACCTCTTGAAAATTCTCGGGTCCCTGACCCGCACCGCATCATTAAAATAATAATAAAAAAAAAACTTAAAACTAAGTTATAACTTCTAAGTTTCTAACCCTAGTTGCTTTTTGACGCACAACAGTTCAGCACAACGCCGCACGACCTGCACGCACCTGCAGCTCCCTGGAAGCGCCGATCTTCATCACCACAAACTAGCCTTCGCCGACAGCTGATCTTCATCTTCTTCAACACCCTGAGAACCCCTGAGTTCGGATTCCCTCCTCAGTCCCTTCTTTCTTCTTTCTTCATTTAGGTAAAAAAAAATCCTCACTTATTGAAATCAGTCCCTTCACTATTCGTTGTATACTTGTATTTCTTGTAATTTATTGTTTGCTGGTGGTTCATTGTGTTTATTGTTTGGGTTTGCAAGTATTTTCGGAGGAATCACGTTCATGGTTCGCGGGTCTCGTTCTAATTTCTAAGGGATTTCGGCTTTGCAGGAATTGTTTGTTCTTTGTCTTCCTACTGAATTTTCTAAGGGTTTTCTCTCTGTGTTGGACCATTGGTATCAATTTTGGTAAGTGAAAAAGCATTGATTGAAGTTCTTGTATTTGTGAATCTGTGATTGTGTACCTGTGACTCTGTGAGGCCGAAAGTTCTTTGAATATGATTAGGATGGGTAGTAACCGCAGTATATGGTCATGATGAGAAGTGGGGACAACAAGGAAAAATTGAAGAGAAAAACAATTGAGTTTCAAAATGGAGATTTCAAAGAGATAATAACACCCAAAAATGGGAGAGTGAGATTGAAGCTTAAGAAATATAAAAACATGTTTGGGAGAATATTCTAAGCATATGTAATAAAAAAAGAACCAGTGATGCTTTGGTAGCTTTTGTGGCCCAAGTGCTTTCTTTTTGCTTTGTACACCATTGGAGATATGATATGATTGTATAGCAAAATAAGTTGAAGACAATTAATGCCCTTTATAATTGCTGTATAATCAGGAATATATTTCCCTAGCAACAATTGGAATAATCATCTTAGGTTTAATTTAATTTAATTGGTTTATGAATGATGATACATGTGTGCCTATAATTTAGATTTGAATTTGTGGTTCAAGGGGCATGTGAGGTCTTAATAGAATATGTTAGGACAACACATTATCTACAAGTTTGAGTTTATGAATTTTGACCTATAACATACAATATTATATTAATCACTCACTTTTGTCATTATATTAGTAAAAAAATTGCAATTTATGATTATCATTGTATGCCCTAACTGCTCTTTAATTTTATGTTTATCATTGTATGCTCTATCTGCTATTGATTTTTTTTTTCCCCACTTAAATTGTAGAATCAAGTCATGGATGATTCAACTAGTGGTACTATTGGTTCTAGTTCTGCTTCATTTAAGCCTAGTTTTTTGGATACTAATATTAGTTCTAGTTCTTCAACTATTGGCGCTCAAAATCCTAGTTTAGCTCTCCCACCAAAATCTAAAAAAATTGAGGGAATATCAATGGTTTGGGAATATTTTACGAAGTTAGAGGCGAGTGACTCCAATGATCGTAAATCACAGTGCAATTCTTGTAAGAGGGAGTTTAATTGTCATCCTAGAAGCCATGGTACTTCATTTATGCTACAATATATCAAGAAAAACTGTAAAAAAATATTCTGGTATGTTTGATAAGACACAGTCGAAGTTGAGCTTTGATGCTAAGAGGGAAGGACAAGCGGTAGTGGGTGAAGGATCTAGTGGTAGCCTTGTGATTGCTAAATTTAATGCTTCAAAAATAAGGGCAGCAGTTTTTAAGATGATCATAGTGGATGAGTTGCTATTTAGGTTTGTGGAAGGTGAAGGGTTTCAGGACTTCATGAAAACAGTTGAACCTAGGTTTTCAATTCCTTCCCATTTTACTGTGATGAGGGATTGTGTTAGGCTCTTTATGTTTGAAAAATAAAAGTTGAGGGCTATTTTCTTGACATCTGGTGTTCGGGTTTATTTTACCACTAATTATTGAACTTCAATACAGAACCTTAATTACATGTGTATCACTGCTCATTTTATTGATAGTGAATGGAACTTACACAAAAAGAATTTTAAACTTTTGTTTAATTCCTAATCATAAAGGTGAGACCATTAGGGGAAAGATTGAGTCGTGTAGGCATGAGTGGGGCATTGATAGCATTTTCACTATCACAGTTGATAATGCTTATTCCAATGATACGGCTTTTGAGTACTTGAGGAAGAGAAGTGCTCATAAGCCTGGCGCCATATTAGATAATCAGTTTATGCATGTGAGGTGTTGTGCACACATCTTAAATTTTATTGTGTCTAAGGGGTTGAAAGAGGTTGATGAATCCATTATGAAGGTTAGAAGTGCGGTTAAATATGTGAAGTCTTCTCCTGCAAGATTTGAGAGTTTTAAGACTTGTATGGAAAGAGAAAAAATTAATTTCAAAGGGTTGTTGTGTTTGGATGTTCCAACTAGATGGAACTCTACATTTAAGATATTGGAAGGTGCAGAAAAATGTCAAAGTGCTTTTGACCTTATGGAAGAGATGGATGGATATTATGTTTATGCATTGTGGGATGGTAAAAAAGGTTTGGGACCTCCTAATTATGAAGATTGGGCTCGTATTAAGATTTTTCTCAAGTTTCTCAGACTTTTTTATGAAGCCACAATGTGACTTTCGAGGTCTTTGTATATGACATGTAATATGTATATTGAAGAAGTTTCTGCCATTCAACTGCATTTACAAGAATATTGTGATAGTGATGATTATATATTAAGTTCTATGGCGGAGAAAATGATGTCGAAGTATAATAATTATTGGAGGGATCTTGATAAGGTTAATGTGTTGTTATTTGTTGATGTTATACTTGATCCACAAACCAAGTTGGGGTCATTGGAATATTGGTTCAATGATGTTCTTAGGGTTGAGCAATGCACTAATATGATAATAAAATTGAAGAACCACCTTCAGAAATTATATGATTACTTCAACACTGGAGAGAGTTCATCTCAAGATGAACATAATGGTGCGTTTCCTTAAGGTTCCTCAATAGCAGAAGAAACTGAGAAATGTCCATATCACTTGATGAATAGGTTTTATAAGTACCTAGCTTCTAAAAGTGATGTTCAACACAAATCGGAGTTAGATCGGTATTTGATGGAGGAGGTTGAAAAATTGAATGTGATCTTCGATATTTTAAATTAGTGGAAGGTGAACTCAACCGAATTCCCCGTACTTGCCCAAATAGCACGTATTGTGTTGGCCATTCTCATTACTACAGTTGCTTCAGAGTCAGAATTTAGCACCGGAGGGCGCGTGTTGGATCATTTTTGAAGTTCATTGGCCCCAACAATGTTTGAAGCATTGGTGTGTGCACAAAACTGGTTAAGATCAAAACCCATAAATGATTATGACACAGATATAGTTGATGATCTTGAAAGTTATAGGCTCGAGTCAGGTAAGCTTTTAGCTTTCTATTATTCACTTCTTAATTTATTTTGCTATTTAAATATTCTAATTATCGGTTTCAATTGAGAATGTAATTATTATTATTATTATTATTATTATTATTTTTCAATCTTTGTAGAAATAACTTTGAAGAACATCAATATTTTGCTTGAGAAGGATTAGTGAAGTGAAGATTGAAGATTGATGTTGCAACTGACAAGGCTAGATGGGTGACATGGGTCATTGACTCATTGGGTTGCTGGATTTTTTCATTGGGTAGTGAAATCTGTTGCTAGGATTTATGGCTAATCTTAATTTCAAAATTTTGGTTGAAACTTGGGTGCTTGATGCTTGTGGTGACCGATTGGGAGGTGCTTCTTATGGGTGTTGCTGAGAGGAGCTGTGGTGTGAGATTTGTAGCTTGATTTCTTGTGTTTTCTAGGAACAACTTGTGCGGGCTGTGTTTGATGTTAACACCTTTGTAAGAGAATTAAAGGGAAATTGTTGTTTGTTATGTGTCCATAGTTTGGACAATGTGGATTGAGTATTTTAGATTGATACAAAATCTATAATGTGTATTTTGTGTTCTTTAATCTGTGAGTTAGATGAAAGTGGGAATTGACAAAATGTTGGAAAATTTTAGGTGTTTTATACCCGTGAATCCCCGCATACCTGTGGATCCCCACCCCGCAGGGATGCAAGGAGATTCTAGTGGGGTGTGGGGCCAAAAATGGGGCATCCCCCCCCCCCCCCCCTCGCGCACCATGCTCAGCCCTAATCATGTCATAGCTCAACACCATACAGTTTACACAGGATATTAAACCCTTCCTAATAGGGTTGGCGCTATCTCGGGGGACCTGTTATACAACATCAGTGCTTCGAATATGTATGCTACCATCATATACTAGCAGCCCAACCAAGTTCAACCTCAAGTGGCCCACGCTACTAGCAAAGTCGTAACCATGACCCCGATTCAAGCGTGGTGCGCTAGTCACAAAACAAGAGTTGGATCCAAGGCTAAACATAAAAATAAACCTTTGACCATAGGGTTAACCTGTATAGTAAGCCCATGGTCGTTATCATGCATTTACCTGTGTACTATGTCATACAATGTATTTTAATATTCATTTTATTTTATATGCATGCTTTTATAAATTTATCATTTTCATTATCTTGTTATTCATAACTTATTTTCACAAAATTGAGTTCAAAATTGTCAAAAAGGTATTTCATGTGAGTTGTAAGTATATATGTTTCGTACACAAAATAATCATGCTTATGCGGAAAATATATTAACAAGTATTTGTGTGAGTTTTTACTCATAAGGCTCCTTCGTAAAGTCCTCTTGAGGCTCTACAATCTCGAAATCTGATAAAACCTATCATTAGCCCTAATCCCAAATTAAAACTAATTCTAAGCTATACTAGGTCCAAAGTAGGTATTCTACTTGACCCACGAACGTTCGATACTCAAGGATCGATCGAACGTTCGGGATACAATGCTCGAACGTTTGAAATATGATGAATGATTGTTTGAAGCATGAGGATCAAACGTTTGTCCTGGGTGATCGAATGTTCGTTCCTGGCATAAGCTTTGTTTCGAACTAACACTTAATCAAACTACTTCTAAGCAAAATCTATGGTTTTAACAACAATATTCCTAATACAGTCCTAAGCCATAACAACTCATCATGGAAGAATTACAACGTCTAAAATATTAAAATGTTAAACCTATTACTAAACTAGCATTATGACAATTATAACAACTAGAGAATTAAACTTATGGTTAAAAGCGACAAAAACAAACCGACAACATAACGACTATAAAAGAAACGACTTTAAGTTAAAAGGATTACTTCCTTAGAGTAAAACACCTTCCACCATAGTACTCCCACACACTCTTACTGAATCACTCCCACCCACTCTCACTAGAGTAACACATGTTGAAAGGAGCGGAAATACACAAAATAACGAAGGGGTGAGGTATTTAGAGGGGAGAAATCACAGAGGATAAGAATGAGCTGATTTACCACATGTCGAACGTTCGTCATACGATTCAATCAACGTATAATCTAATGTACACACCAAAGGCGTGGGATGTACCTTCTAAGTATACCACGTCATTCGAACATTCATGAAGGGAAGAACGATTGTCCACAAGCGATCGTTCGGTGTTGTCGATGAATGTTCAGTCAACGTAGAAAGTTTAAAAAAAGTCTTGATTTCCAGTTAAGACATGCATACTTAATCATATCTAATATTTTGGGGTATTACAATTTTATATATTGGCTAAGGGTTTGTAATGTTGACACGGTAAAGTATTAAGGTGGAAGTTTCTTAGGAATATGATTTACAATCCAGTTAATTCTAAGGCGCTTGAAAATAATATTATTGGGATGTTAAAAGGATAGAAAGATTTAAGATAGCTTTTAATGAAGTTGGTTCACATACATTTTGGAGAAAAGTTTCCTAGCACCTTAATATTACATGCAAATGAGGCTAAGCGTATGAGGGTATAGTTAATTGGAACTTCGATTAGTAAGGAGGATTTCTTTCTTAAGAATGGGCGATGAAATTTCAATAATGAATGGATATAGCCAACAAGGATAGAAAAAAGGGATGTTGTAGACTTCTCATCACGTTATGTTATACAAGGTCTTGTAAGAGATCTGATTAAATGTGAAAAATTGAAAGAAATATTATCAATCCTCCCTTCGATGTGTTAATAAAGGAATCCTACAAATATTTAGACTAGTCACCCAATGTATAGCACCTACGAAGGGTTATGGCGGAATACATCGATAAAGGAAAGAAACTAGAATTTTAATGAAACCTTCATAATTAAAAAAATTCATGATATGATTGTAGAATTTTAAAGTATTCTAAAGAGGACTAGTTGTAGGAGAGAGAGAGAGAGAGAGAGAGAGAGAGAGAGAGAGAGATGCCATGGTAGAAGTGAAAGAGGAATATAAGCACATAAGGTAAGTAAACTCTTTTCAAAAGTAGTTAAAAATTTTATTTCATGAAATTGCAAATGAAAATGAGAATTTTTCTTAAAGCAAGAAATGACATTATTTTAGCTACATGATGTGAGCCCACATTTCATTTTATAGTTATGATATATATTATCAATTTAAATGTCATGTTTATATGAAAAGGAAAGGAAAACATTACATGATGATTTTTTTATAGTACATAATGTAAAAGGGCGCATGCTTACTTACAATATTAAAGGTTATAAATGTTACGGAATGAGAAGCACAAAATGTTATGTGTGAGCATGTGCATCATTTTTATTATCCAAGCTTTAAACCTAAGACACCCATGACTTATGAAACCAATATCGAGTGACATGAATGAAAGATGGATAGCACGGCCCAACCAGATTAAAGGACGGTCACCTAATGGTGTTGGGCTATCTCAAAGGAATCCTATATTGTGTGAACCACCCATGGTGAAGGATGTTACGTGAAGCCATGGTCAATCAAGTGGGGTTCTCCTATATAGAGTGTGCACCATGTGGCCACAGGGATGTACTACGATGTCTTATGAGACGCGCAAACTCTAATTGTACAAGTATGTCTAAGGGAAAAAGTTAGAAAGATGGAATATTTTTTTATTTCGGAATGTTTAAAGTTACCGTGCAACAAATAATGTTTATAGTTTTACCATGAAAGCAAAGATAAATACTTTTATAGAAATATTGACAAATGTATGTTAATAATGTGTCTTCAAAAGAGAATAATTTTATTTCCTGAAACCCAAGATTTATGAAATGAAAGAAAAGTAAATTATTTGGGAAATTGTGTTGTCTCCAAGAAATGAAAAGAATTTTTATAATGGAGTTTTAGGCTCACTTCACACATTATTTTTGATTTGACGTTTACTTACTGAGCCATTAACTCACAATTTCACCTGTAAATGTTATTTATAGAGAAGACAAAGATGGGCACCAAACAATGGGATTAGAGGCGGCAACATACTAGAGGTTCGAGCTAATGCTATAGTCGAGTGTAAGTTGCATATATTGTCGTAGACAAGTGAAAGTTATATGTAAATTGGAACATTATGAATTAATTATTATTTGATGAGTAATAGAACTCTAGTGTTGTGATTGTGTTTATAGTTCATAAAATACTAATAATAAAAAAATTATAGAAATTTTTTTGCTGCGTGAATGTTGTTAGCCTTGCTTATATGTGGGCAATGTAAGAATAAAAGAAAAATGAGATAGCTTGTCTTTCTAGAAACTAGAGAGAACTGGTTTAATTTCTTAAAAATTTGACTACACTATTTATATTTTGTATTTGGAGTCATGTTGTATAATCTTTTGCTCTTCAAATTAGGAAAGAAGTAATTTTTATTTTATTATTATTATTTTTTTAACTTTTATACATTGCTGACTGCTTAAGTCTCCATTTTTTTTTTTAATTCTTTTTATTAAAAGCCCATTGTGCACATGGATTGTATACTAATAAGCATGCATATTAGCTTTTCCATTCCATATTCATAACTATTTCCTTCCGCCAAGGGCGACACTAGAAATTTTTGTTTGGAGGGGCGGTTTAGGACCCAGTATTTCATTGGGTCTCAATTAATCACATATCTCTAGAAAAAAAAAAAAAAGGATGAAGATACAGCCCTAAAGAGAGAGAGTTAGCAAGATAACTCACAGTGCAAAGTGGTTAGCTTCTCGGCTTCATCGGAGATAGGCTTCTCACTCGTGTTACACTATTATTATTGGAGGGTCTCACAGATTCACAAATTCACGCGGTTGGCATTTTAGTCTCACAAATTCAACAAATTCACATATTCACTTATTTCTTTTCCTAAGTGATTTTTGTAGGACTTTGTAGCTGATATGTTTACTAGAATCGATGACATTGTCTCTTAAAACTCACATGTATGCAATATGGTGTAGCTCTTCAGCTTCACATTTGACATCTTGACTTTTTAAAAAGTCTACTTATCAATTTGGATGGGGGCAAAAACACGGAGGTTGCAAGGGCCTTCAAATAAAAATACTAATTTTATAGGGTTTTTAAAAACCTTTGGGGGTAGGCGATGCAATATCCCGAATAAATATATATATATATATATAAAAGATTAATCCCATCACACGCCATTAAAAAAAACATTTTTTAAAAAACAGAATGCTTTTAAATTCATTTTCTTTCCTACCCGAACATTCTCCATGGTTTTTGGAATGTGCGATGCAACTTTGACAAACATTTGTTGTCCTTTCGCGAACCATCGAAAGAAACCCTAGCTGACATAGCCAGTCATCTTTAGCCCTTTCAGAAAGGTTCGTGATCTCCACTAGGAATGTTCATGGTCCCCACCAGGAACGATCGATGACATGTTGTACCGTGTGTCGGAAGATACAACGTACACTCACGGCTATACGCCGAAAGATCATCTAACCCTAAAATTCAGACAAACGTTCGTTATTCACTTGAGGAACGTTAGCCAAATGAACAAATCAATTTGTCCTCATCCTCTGCATTCATTATCTATAAATACCCCCTTACTCTATGTCTCTCAGCATCATTTATTCTCTATGCATCTTTTCTACAACACTTTTTTATTAGAGGAAAGTTCTAGAGTGAGAGGAGTTTTGTAGATAATCTATCTTCATTTGAGGTAACCCTTGTTGCTTAACCGTTCTATCATGTAGTTAATGATTTATCCTTATTGGTTCATTATTTGTTTTACAATTTTCATTACATGAAAGCTAGACCCTTTTTAAAAGAAAATGAGATTTTCAAAATGTAAGCTTTTATAATTCCCTTATTATGATATTAAGAGTTTTGATTTAAAGCTAGCACTTTAGATTTTCATACATTCTAGTAATGACGAACGTTCTTCGATCCTTGCACGAACATTATTATTCGTGAGACGAATGATTGTCCTTGTTACCAAACATTTGAGTGTGTGCTAGAAATGTTGGAAATAAGGTTTTAGTTATAGATTAAGGAGTGTTATTAATCTTAGGTTATGTTTTATAATAACGGGAATCCAGAATGTCTTAGTTTATGGATGAGTAGACAAGGTAAGTAAATACTTACAAAACTGAGTTTATAATAGATGTAATATGTTAGCTGACTGAGCATGATTTACTTTTCTTAAACGATATGTTATAAGCTTGTTAAATTTCTATAAGTATTCGATAACTGTTCCAAGATGAGTGTTACTATTTTATAAAAATGATAAATAAACCATATTATTACATTGTATGACATGGTACACCGGTACGTGCGGTAGAACGACGATAAGGTTACAATTATATGGGTTATTCTTTATGGTCAAAAGTTTATAACGTGTTATAATGGGCCATAGATCTAATGGTTGTTTTGTGACCAGTTCACCATCTTTGAATGGGGGTCATGGTTACAACTTTGCTAGTAACATGGGCCACCCGAGATCAGACTTGGTCGGTCTGCTAGTATATGACGGTATGCGTACGTATCCGGGGTACTAATGTTGTATTATAGGTCCATCGAGATAGCAACAACCCTGCTGGAAAGGGATTAATATCTTGAGTTGACCATATGGGATAAACTATGACATATATGTATACAAAATATCTTTTAGCACAATTTCCTTTTGCATTAAACTCTAGGGTATTGTCACCGGAACTATGCCTTTATAAATATTTCAAATCAAATCATGAACTTTTAATGAAAGCATAGTAACGGTGGCAATATTCGTCATTTTTGTAAAATATTTACGCTTATGCTTCCGCAATTAAAAGTTGGTTCTTATGGCTTATTTCATAACCGGTCTTGTAATCATTTATTTACTAAGTCATAGACTTACTTAGTTCTCTCCTCTGTCTCGAATCCCCGCTGTACGTCGTTAATTACCAGGTTGACCTTGGTTAGAGTTTGGAAGTTCACAAGGATGAAAACGCTAAGTGAACGGTCTCTTAGTATCAAGCTTGTTTAGACTGGAATAAATTTTAGACAACTCTCGGTCTATATTTGATAATAGCATTATTTGAGGTTTAATTACTTTTAGATTCTTAGATTTCAAATTCTTCTATTTTTCAGTTTTCTTTTACTCTGATTAGTTCACAAATGGTGGTTCCACTAGGTAATTACAAGTTAATTGTTCTAGAGGTACTGCTATTAACTCTTCAAGTTAAGTAAAACCATTACCTAATTTTGAGGGCGTTACAGGAGAACACCCCCACCTTTTAAGGTAGGTCCGCCTCTGTCTTCCGCTCTCTGTTCATAATTTGCCAATTCTTAATGAAGGTTGACTTTGAGTCAACGCCATACCTCTTTTATAATGAATAGTTTTAGATACTCTATTTTTATCTTACAATTGTTTAACAATATTGATGTGACACTTCAAATAAGCTATTGATTTTTTTATTTATTTAACAATGATTAATTCAACGGTTAATTGGGAGTGCCACGTTAGCCTTGTTAGATAAATATCGAATACAATTATAGTATGTAACTTTTATTTTATTTTATTATATATATATATAATGTATTCGGACAGACCGAGTAGCTTTTCCTTGTCACCAGTCATGTGTTTGGAACACCTTGAGTCAAAGATCCAATCTTCATCATAATCGACTGCTTTAGGGTCGGTCACTCCCAGTCCTGTTTCCTTTGATTCCGCCAATGGAATAAGAGGCGCCTGTTGGCATTCCAGACTTCCTTCTCCTTTCAGGGCCTATCCGAAAGAGAAGCCAGTACTTCTTGGTTGTGAATATCTGAATAGGACAAACCGTTCCGTGGATATCTTTGCTTCGGAACAAAACAATTAGAATTAGGCTCGCGGTCAACTGGAATGTGTATTATCCATATAGAGGATCTTTCAAATAAGAAGATCTGTCGACTTGAGAGATGAAAAGAAAGGTCTATCTATTTTATTTAGTTATTCAGTTAAACCAATGATTCGTTATTGTAATAGATAGCAACAACCATTTCATTCGACATGCATATTGAGTGGTCAAAGCCCAAGTTGGGGAAGGTGGGAATATATGACTTCCTTGTTGCTGCCCACGAGTAGACGTACGAAATAAGGACCTTAATAGTTGATCGAGCCCACTTCTGTTTTCCTCCTTTCGAAGTGCGAAAGTAGCCTACCTCGTACGCATAAGAGTGGGAGTGTGAATCTCTGGATTTTGATTTCATGCAAAAATAGTAAATATAGAATGATTGGCTTAATTATTGATTTATATAAACAGGCCAACGCCCCTTCAGTTACGCTGTCTCCTTTCCAAGGGTCTGTTTGCCAAGTCAATGGAATGAAGCCATCCCGAAGAGCTGGGGGATGATCCACGCCCAGACAAACTTAATTACGAATACAAATACAAAGAAAATAACAAGGCCGAAAGCCTATCAGCCAGGCTAGGTCCAATATTTTTTAAGGACATGGATCTTCGGTTACTGTTAATTAATAAGTTGAAACAACTTCGTAAGTGTATTTTCGATATAGAAATCGAACGGATCCAATTCTAGCAAGTTTCAAATTCATAACAAAAATTTCTTGGAATTGGTAAAACGCTTTCAATCAAAAGTGTATCACGCAAGAATCTATCATTTTTATGATTCTTTTGTAGAAAGAAATTACAAAAATGGCATGTTGTTGCCATTTTTTTAAATGATTATAGATCACTGAAGTAATGTCAAAACCCAACGATTCAAGGCAACAATAAAGAATCCTAGAACAAGTAAAGATTGTTTTCAGTTGTCTCAAAAAAATAGATCATCATGAAGAATTTAAATAAATTCTAAAGGAGACAGACAAAAAATGCGTGGCTAGAGACCGCTCAATAAAGTGGTTAGAGACTGCTTTCTTTCGTTTTTCTGTTGTTTCAAATTTCTTGACAAATTAAAATTTTAAATAGAAAATAAATAAATAAATTTAAGAAAAAAAAGAGTTAAATACCTTTTTGCCCTCTGTCGTTTAACGACTTTATTTTTTGTCACATGTGCTTCATTTTGTACTGTTGATGGTACCTCACTTATAGCTAAAGACGGAGATGGTACTTTCGAAAAAACTTAACAGAAGAAGTCCACGTCACTGCCTTTAAAAATCTGACACTTGTCCCTATGTCTAATTAAAAATTAAAAGATTAAAAATAATAAAAACTTTAAAATAATTTTAAAACTTAAAAAAAGAAAAAGAAAAAAAGAGGAGTCTTCTTTTTGGGCAAAATGAAGGTGGCCGAAACCACTTCCAAAGGCCTTGGGACTGGCTCGACTACCTTCGTTTAGCCTGAGGTGGCTGAACTAGCCCCATAGCCATTGGCGGTGGTTCGACCACCCCCACAAGGCAAAAAAGAAGAAGAAAGTAGTCTTAGGGTTTGGTCCTTGGGGGTGGTTCGGCCACACCTAGACTGGGCATGAGCCACCCCTTCAAGTTTTTTTTTTTTTTTCAAAAAGTTTTTTTTTTTTTAATGTTTTTTAATATTTTTTTTAATGGGGGCATATGACATGTGTATGTTTGTTAAGAGTGTTGACGTGAACTTTCGTTAATTTTTGAACGGAAGTTAGACAGACGTACCATCTCCGTTTCTAGCGATAAATGATGTACTATCTCTAATACAAAATGAAGCATTGGAGACAAAGTATTAAGTCGTTAAACCATAAAGAGGTCAAAGGTATTTGAAGTGCTCCGTCAACCTATTTAGATAAATATTGGATAAAATTATAATATCTAACATTCTTTTTCCTTTTTTCTTTTATTTTAGTTTTTATAATATCAAGAGAGTTTCGTTTTTCCATTTTGTCAATTTTCTTCACAAATAATGATTTTAAAGAGCAAATAAATAAAGAATTTTTTTTTTTTTTTTAAAAAAAATATATATAAACACAATGTAGAGAGTGCCTGTCTCAAATCTTGACGGCGGCTTTTCCCACAAGACGATGAAAGGCCAACACTAATTTGGGCTGCACTCGAAAAGGCCGGAATTCACAATTCAGCGAAGCGGCTTGCAAAGCCTTCTGCAAAGAAAGGAAGCCCACAACTACAACTACAAAAGTCTTCTATCGTCAACCATCAGGTGCATTTTTAGTCTTTTAGAAGATTTAATTTTAATTATTTGTTTTTTTTTTTTTTTTTAAAAAAATGAGATTTAATTTTAATTGGTGTCTATCATAGGTATTGCTAGTTTTTGGGATTATTTAATTATTAACGACAAATATCTTACTTTTTTTTTTTTTTTTTTTTGTTTTTTTGGTTGCATCTTCTCCTACATTATCGAGTTGAACCTAGACTATCCAATGTTGGGTAGGATCAATCTTTAGCCATGTAGAGTATCCACATGACTAAATGCATCATACAATTTTATATATTCATTGTATGAGAATTAAGGAAGTGTTTTAAATTTAATTCTTATTGATTTCTTTTGGGCCATGTAATTATTGGAATAATACTTCACTGTGAATTAGAAAAATATCCTATAATGGCTCTACAGCCTGGTGTAGTGTCATTTTGCCAAATTAAGAAGCTGTCAAACAAATATAAATGCATATACTTAATTTTATTAGGCACGAACACAATTATTTTTTGAAAAATAAAAATTAAATGTATGCTAATTGAGTAATAGTAATACTACAAACATATAATTTAGGAAAAAATACATATATCCTCTTCAAACTACCACTCAATTGTCAATATCCCCCTCAAACTACCAATTGTACCAACGTCCCATCTCAAACTACAAAAAAAATCAATGTCCACCCTAAGATCAACAAAAATACAAAAATGACCTTAAATTTTTTTAAATAAGACAAAAATGTCCTTATAAATTTGGAAAAAAAAAACTAAATACTTAAAAATTATTTTTTTTTAAAAAAAAAATTAAATAAACAAAATTAAAGAAATTAAATAAAAACGATTTTTTTTTTTTAAAAAAAAATTATAAAAAAGAAAAAAAAACAGAAAAATTATATATACAAAAAGGTCTTTATTTCTTTTTAATTTTTTTTGTTATTTTATATATTTTATTAATTTTTTTTAATAATTTTATGAAGGGTATTTTGGTCATTAGGGGGGACATTGACATTTTTTTTTGTAGTTTAGGGGGTGGGAGGAATTGACACAATTGGTAGTTTGGGAGGCACATTGACAATGAAATAGTAGTTTAAGGAGGTTATATGTACTTTTCCCTATAATTTAATGATGAATACATGATAACTACATAATCTTGTATTTTACATGATTATCTTGGATTGTACTAATAAATCTTAAACTTATAAAGTTAGAAGATTTTTGTGACGAGTATACCAAAATTACTATATAATCTTATAAGGAAAAACATACAAAGTGAACCTCTAATATTAGTCAATGCTTCACTTGCAAGTCTCCTTAGCATTACGTACTTTTGCATCACCAATCACCTTACCATATCAACTCCAATTTATTTTATCTTAATTTAACGCATGCACTACTTTCAAAGCATCTTCTTTGAAAATAACATTCTGCACACCCAAATCACTGTTCAAAACAACAACAGACAATACTACTAACAACTCGGCAATAACAGGGCCCATTATGTATAGTTTGAAATCACAAAGTTATTTGTTGGCAACAAATTATTGCATGCCCTCCATACAAACATGTTGATCGTATGTGGGACTTGGTTTGTTATATCTTCTTATGTAGCATTTCCTTTTATTTAAGAGCGGAGCCAGCTTGACTTCTGGGGGGTATAAATTGGAAAAATAATAATTTGGGGAGCTAGAACTTAAAATAAAAATAAAAATAAAGGGTAAAATTTAATTTAAGATTTTTTTTTTTTTGGTGGGGGGGGCAAGGCCTGAGTGTAGTTCCACCCCTGCCTGTATTCTTCGATCTCATCTCATTTTTATTGTAAAATTTCAATTACATAGCTAGAGAGCTAATGCTATGGAAAATTACACATTTATAAGTATTCAAAAAGTTACTTTTAGGTCTATAAGCAATAACAAAAATAAATTTTGAATGTGATATTAAGCAATATATTATTTAAGAAACATTTATACTTAGCTACTCATGCATTAGTTGAAAGGCAGAAAATCATGTGGATGTGTTATGCATAATTACCAAGTATATTTGTGGCCAAAACTCTCTCATCATGACCTATGCGTGTACATAAACCTTTCATTGTAGGATTTGTTGGTCTCGTAGGACTTGAGGTACAACCTTATGATCAATTGACAAAGTATATAGCATGCCATCCACTAATTGCTTCTATAATCATTAAACGGCTATTTACTATGTGGCTTGGCACAATGATAGGTCTCAGAGAAATCTGATTGCAGAGCAGAGCATAAAGCTAATCCCAACTTAAGTTTAACTAATCTCCTCTTCCACGTATTTTCAACGATTAATGCCCCTTAACGAGTCCAAATTCCCTTCCTGTAACCTTGCAAATTTTAAGAAGGAAGGCCAAAGGGGAGTAGCCACCAAATATTTCCATTTTGAGCAAATGAGTCATTTCTCGCCTACCTAATGTGAGGTTCTATAATGCCCCGAAAAATTAATTAACTAGTAACTAGCTCATGTTTATCCCCAAACCCATTTACCAAGTAAATAAGTTCCAAGGGATACTCTAATCTTCAAAAGAGAATACTAAGCAATGGAAACATATATGTTTTTCTTATATTCTATCAACATTAATTGTTACAACTAGAGTATCTACTAAGAATATCATATAAACTTAAACCATTACATTATATACGTCATTTCCATAAAGAATATCTATGATAAATCTTAATACACAAATACATCTCAAAATACTTAGTCTGTAGTGTCATCCAAAAGTACTAACTACCATAAGCAACCTTCGAAATCCTGCAATGGGTCCTCAAGTGGTAGCCAGATCAATATCATTACTCCAAACGACCACATCTATCTCGAAGTCCTTCTTACTCATTCTTAGCTAGCTCATTTATAAAACACTGTGATGTTTTATAAGTAGAGAAAGTAAAGCGTAAGTTCACAACTTAGTAAGCAAGCAAGCCGATGCTAGTGTGTGATAGTGAACATTTCATTATGTAGATAAAAGTCTCTTTAATGCAACGTTCTTTTCCAAAATTAACCTTTTTGAAATATTCCTCTAAAAACATTTTATTAAAAAATTCCCTTTGTAGGTATTATCATTTCATGCATAAAGTATCCATACAAACATCTCTAGCTTTGCATCACCCCGGAGTGAATTGTGCTTGTCTTACAAGGACCGGTCTGTTCAACCCATCTACGGAACCCTATTGGCCTAACCCCATTTACTTAGGGCTAACGGCTTGTGAGGCCACACCCCACTAATGGTGTGTTGCATTACCTCCTGAGTCTATTAAAACACACATGCACGCACGTATACACATACGCGCGCGCGCGCGCACACACATGTTACCAGTGCCACCATTCATTATTATGTTTCATATTTCATCTCTTTTTTGTAACATTTACACATAATTACATAAGCATTTCATTTCATATATGTATAATAAAATAGTCTTTAAATGTGCATAATTTGAGACAATATTTATAAAAGTAATCCAAGTCACATATTTCATGCATAAGAATATTTTCATACTTTTCAAAATGCTGAAAAGGTAACCCAGGTAGGGTTGGCAATTTTGACACGACCCGACAACCCGACACGAAATTAGCGGGTTTAGGTCTACCTTAAACGGGTTTGGGTCATAAACGGGTCTACCCGTTTATGACCCGTTTATCTTGGTTTGGCGGGTCGGGTCGCGGGTCACCCGCGGGTGACCCGCTAGACACGATTAACTTCTTCTCTTTTTTTTTTTTCTTTTTTTTTTTTTTTTTTTTTTTTTTTACTTATTTCTTTTTTGGGTTAAAAAAAAAAGAAGAGAGAATGGCCTCATGGGAAATTGTCAAATTGGGGGGAATGATTTGAAAAGTGAAAAGTTGAAAACAAAAGATTCAAAACTCAAAAGAATCAAAACAGTGAAAACACAAACAAATATATATATATATATATATATATATATATATATATATATATATATATATATATATATATATATATATATTCTTAGATTCTTAAATTCTTAAATAATATCACAAGTTTCTTAAACTCTTAGCTTGTTAGTAAGTAGTAACTTAATATATATATATATATTCATAATCACTTACTAATTTTATGTTTATTTTATCTCTTTTTATGTAGAATTTTCTAGCATTTGATGGAGTCGATCCTGATGCACAAAAAACTCAATTGAAACTTTATTTGGATGAACCCAAGTATTTGGAGAAGCACACGACATTTGACATCCTTTTATTTTGAAAAGGAAATGAATTTCGTTATCCTGAAGTAGCTGCCATGGCTCGTGATGTTTTGAGTATTCTTATTTCTACTATTGCTTCAGAATCCATTTTTAGTATTGGTGGACGTGTGATTGATCAATATAGGAGTTCACTCAAGCCTGATATTGTTGAGGCATTAGTTTGTACTAGAAATTGGTTATATGGAGAGTAAGGTAATATAAGTTATTTGCATATTTAATTTCTTCATTTACTTGTATTTTTTCATCTTATATTAATGAAATTAATTTCTTTTATCTTTTGATATAGAACAAACTTCAATGAAGGTGGATAACGAAAAAGAGGATGTTTTGACATTGGATAATAGCAGTTCCTGTAAGATCCCCTATTCTTTCTTTTGTTCTTATGTTATTGTTTGTATTTTAGCATGTGAGGCAGTATGGTACAATCTGTTAGATTGATATTGAATTGTAGAAAGTAAATGATGTTAGTTGACATCTTAAACTTTTTCACCTCCCAATGTAATTATTCTGTTTTTTTCCTTTAGGTATTGGAGTTGAATGACAAAGATGGGCATGTCAAACTAACCTGCGTTGAACTCAATCTGATGGACAATGACCATATGTAGGTCATTCCAGAAATCAAGACTCAAGAGTGGACAATTATAATGCAGTTTGTTGTATTTGTAAATTTGTAATGATGATGTAGTGTTTTTTTTTTTTTTTTTTGTTATTTGATTAGACAATTAAACATATTAAGTGATTTGGTGCTAGCCTACTAGGAGACTAGGAGTAGGAGTTTAGAGATGAATTGCTAAAATTATTATTATTTCATTTAAATACCAACAAAAAACCCCTAAAAAAAAAAAGAAATATATATATATATATATATATATATATATATATATATATATATATTTTAAAAAAACTTTTATGCTAAACGGGTTAAACGGGTTGTGTTGACCCGATTCGACCCATTATGTTAAACGGGTCTCACGGGTCGTGTCGGGTGACCCGTGAAATTATCGTGTTGTGTCGTGTCTGGGTCTAGGCTAAACGGGTCGCGAGTCTTAACGGGTCGTGTCGGGTGACCCGTTTTGCCAGCCCTAAACCCAGGTATGTTTTTGAAAATCTTCCATAACATTGTACATTAAAATGCATCGGGTCAATATTTATAAAAGAGAAATGATATTTTTACATCTCCTATACATCTCTTGTACATCTAATTTTTAAATTCACTTTTGAATTTATGGGACCCACATTGGGTCTTGTGGGTCACATAAATTCAATGGTGAATTTGAAACTTGATTATATGAAAATGTACAATAGATGTAAGTGTATCACTTCTCTTTATAAAAATACTAGCATAATGGTAGCTTGCTTACCTCGATTACTTAAACTTCTCTTTCGGTTCTCACTATTGCATATCGTCCTATTATTGTATTTGATCCCTTGAAAATCCTCTTGAAGAATTCTTTACACAAAACCCTACAATCATGTCACATAATTTCCTTAATCAGAAAGATCCCATCTAAAACCTTATCTTAGAGCCTAAATCCCAAAACTAGATAAAATAGACCTTCTGCCCCATCATCGATCGTTCGATGGAGTCTCAATTGACTGGCAGAACCCTCATTTTCTAAAAAGGTCATAACTTCTCTCATTCTAACAAGATTTAAGGTCCTAATCTAACTCCTTACACTACTCTAAGCATAAACTAGTCTTTAATACATGGTTCATACATCAAGGTTCCAATTTTTCTCATCCACATCCAACCCAAAAACAAATCTACCATAATACATCTCTAAAACACATAGATCTACATATAATCTCTCTAAACAGTAGGTTAACGATAATGAAACAATGAGATATCACATGCTTAATAAAACCATAACCTACCTACTCAACAATCAACATTAAACATTTAAGATTCATCTTAAAAACCTTAAATAACAAACTCATTAACCAAATACATATATGTATCATACAAATTTTGAAATAGTAAATCTATGTACCAATAATCATGTGAATATTCAAGAAACTTTAAGAGAAAAGTGTTAAAATCTTGCCCTTAAGGCTTTATCTAAGCCCCTTTTTTTGAAGCACACTTCATTCTCTTAATCTCTTGTCAAATCTCTCATATTTCCTTCAATTTATCTCTTTCTCTCTCTAAAGGGTGCTACGTCGCATATTAAAGTTAGGGGCATATCAAATGAAACCCTAGTCCCAAAACAACCTTTAAATAGTTCAAAATCTAATATTTCGTGTTTGAGGCAATATGGAATGTTCCACGTTTTCCTTCTAATATTCAAGATTGACTTTTCTAAAGTTTGATCACATCACATAGTGTTTAGTAAAACAGATATAACTTTTTTCTACAGGTCTTGGAATTGCGCGTGTGACCCCATTCTAGAAAGCACTTTTCGAGAAGAACGTCATAGTAAGATCCACCCACATCACTATTGGAAAACGTATTGGATCAAGAAAAAGTTTGTTCTGTTGCGTAACTACTTGACCGCATCCTCTCTCCTTTACTTAGTCTATACTTTTCTCATTTAATATGTTGTTGCTCTCACAAGTCTGTAGTCATTGCTATTCTTATTATTAATATTGTTGCTAGACCCTATAATTGTTATAACTGAAATCATTATTAGCATCGTTAGTGTACCATCCATGAGTAATTTTTAGCAGCTCATTGGCCTTCTTTTCCATTTTGTAAGCCTTTTGTTGAATTGATTTTTAATTTGCAATTCTTTAGTGCCTTTGTAGCCGTCAATCCATTGGGTTGACGTTAGTTCTTGGCTTGATTCCCTTCGACTCTTAATGAAACCAACGATCCAAAAAAGGCACCAACATGTGTTATATTTAGAAATTAGAAATTTCAAAGTTACAAGAAAAATCCAAACTACTAAGAAAGATAAATTACATACAATAAAAATGCAATGGGACGACGAAAGGAAACCAAAGGATTAAGCGAACAATGTAAGGAAACACTCTACAAAAGGGAGTACAACTTTTATTCTATAAATTTGCAAATAAATTGGATATTTTCGTATGCATGAAATGATGTGAGCTTGTAAATTGCATATATGTTGTATGTTATTTTCATGAATGGAATTGATATGAGTATGTACAATGAAAACGGGAAAATGTCTATGATAGTTTAATTTATAGTGTGAGAGAAAAAATGGGACATGCTCACTTACAATATGAACTGACACAGAGAGTTATGAAATGAAATGTTTAAGAAATGATGATGAAATGTATGTGTGAGCACGTGCCATGTTTCTATAATTATATAGGCTTAACCCTATTGCACTTGAGAAAGATGATGATGGCGGTACCAATGATATGAATAAGGATAACACGGCCCAACCACATCAAGGTGTATACCAGATTATGAATAACACGAATGGAAATGAGGAATGAGCTCAAGAACAGATAAAATAGAGGATGAAAAGAGAGAAGTATTCTGGAGAGAAAAAAAGATCTCTTGTATATTGAATGTATTGAATGAGTAAACTGCTTACAGAACAAAGTATTTATACAGAAAGAATGAACTATAATTCATCTACAAACTAAATTGATTCAACTAATAATAATCTAACTTCTATAACTAACGTGCCGGCTGGTATGTAACTAAAATACCAGACTGATATACAAAGTATCACTAAAACTCCCCCTCAAGATGAAGCAAAAATATTAATGGTGTTCATCTTGGACAATAGATGAGTAAAAAGATTGGAACCAAAAGCTTTAGTGAACAAATCAGCAAGTTGATGAAGAGACTTCACATGAAGAGTTCGAATGACATTTTCCTGAATCTTGTCTCGGACCAAATGGCAATCTATCTCAATGTGTTTAGTTCTCTCGTGGAAGACTGGATTTGCAGCAATGTGAAGAGCCGCCTGACTATCACAGAATAACAAAGCTGGTTGTGGATGACAAACTTGCAGATCGAATAGTAAACTCAGCAACCAAGTAATTTCACAGGTTGTTGCTGTCATTGATCGATATTCAGCTTCTGCAGACGAACGAGAAACAGTGTGTTGCTTCTTTGATTTCCATGAAATCAAAGAATCCCCCAAGAAAACACAATATCCAGTAATGGATCTTCTAGTGTCCGGGCAGTCGGCCCAATCAGAATAAAAAAATGCTTTAAGATGTGAAACTGATGAAGATGAATAAAAAAGACATTGGCCAGGAGAAGATTTTAAGTATCTAAGGACTCGAGTGGCTGCATCCATGTGAGGTTGCCGTGGATTAGCCATAAATTGGCTTAGAATCTGCGCTGAATAAGATATATCCGGGCGAGTAATGATGAGATAAAGAAGTCTTCCAACTAGTCTTCTATAGCTAGCAGGATCAGCAAGTAGATCACTATTAGAAGTAGATAATTTCAGGTTAGATTTCATGGGAAATTTTGAGGGTTTAGCAGCAAGTAAACCAGTATCCTCCAGAATTTCTAAAGTGTATTTTCTTTGACAAAGAGAAATACCCTTTGAAGTTCGAGCAACATCCAAACCAAGAAAAAATTTCAGATCACCAAGATCCTTGAGTTTAAACTGGTTGTTCAAAAATGAAATGAGTTGAGTAATAGCATCAACATCATTACTAGCTAGGACAATATCGCCCACATACACCAAAAGAGCAATGAAGATGGTTCCTTGAGATCAAGTGAACAATGAGTAATCTTATTTTGATTGAAGGAAACCATGATTGATCAAAGTGGATGAAAATTTGGCAAACCATTGCCGTGAAGCCTGCTTGAGGCCATACAAAGATTTAGTAAGCTTACACACTTTGTTCTCCCCCTTAACAACATATCCCAGAGGCAACTTCATGTAAACTTCCTCATTAAGGTCGCCATGAAGAAAAGTATTATTTACATCAAGTTGATGCAGAAACCAGCCATGTGAAGCAGCAAGAGCAAGAAGGCATCTTACTGTTGTGAGTTTTGCAACCGGAGTGTAAGCCCTCACATTGTGTGTAACCTTTAGCAACTAACCGGGCCTTATATCTCTCAATAGACCCATCTGCCTTAAGTTTTACCTTATAAACCCATTTGCATCCAATTGGAATTTTATTGGAAGGCAAATCTGTAATAACCCAAGTATGGTTATCTTCAAGTGCAGCAATCTTAGTATTCATAGCATCACGCCAATGCTGAAGTTTGTTGGCTTGGTGAAAAAATTGAGGTTCATATGTAGAAGATATTGATAGACAAAAGGCTTGATATGAAGAAGACAATTTATCATAACAAAGAGAAGATGATAGAGAATACTGAATACCTGAATCAGACTTCACAAAATCAGAATTTGGAGAAGAATGAGAAACAAGTTGACAATGATACTGCTGTAGATAACCTGATTTTTGTTTAAAACGAGATGATCTTCGAGGTGCAAAAACATGAGTAGGTGGTGAAGATATATCAACAGATGAAGATATATCATGAAGTGTAATTGTATGAGTAGGTGGTAAAGATATATCAGCAGAAGAAGACAAAGAAGGATGCTGATATGTAGGACAAGAATTCTGATGAACCGATTGTGATTGCTGAGGATCAGATGATATATCAGAATTTCGAATATCTGAAATGTCATTAATGACATTTGGTAAAACAGATTGTGTAGGAGATAATGAAGGAGAGAAAACACCATCGGAAGAAGGATTAAGGAGACCAACAGCAAATGGAAAAATAGACTCATGAAAAATTACATCTCGGGAAATAAAAACTGAATGTGTATGAAGATCAAACAATTTGTAACCTTTTTGTTGAAAAGGATAACCAAGAAACATACAGGGTTTAGCTCTAGGATCAAACTTGGTTCTATTTCTAGATAGAGTAGAAGCATAGCAAAGGCATCCAAAAACTTTAAAATGATCATATGTAGGAGGTTTGACATAAACCAACTCATATGGAGAAATGTTTGATAAATTTGAAGTTGGAATCCGATTGATAAGATATACAGCAGTTAGAATGCAATCTCCCCAAAAAATGAGCGGAAGATTGGCTTGAAAACGAAGAGAACGAGCTACATTTAAAAGATGTTGGTGTTTTCTTTCAACAACAGCATTCTGCTGAGGTGATTCTACACAACTAAGTTGATGTAGAACCCCTTTTGTAGAATAAAATTCTGTCATATTGAATTCTGGACCATTGTCCGAACGTAAGACTTTGATTTTAGAACTGAATTGAGTCTCAACAAAGTTAAAAAATGATTGAATGTAAGTTCTGGTTTGATCTTTGGATTTCAGTAAATGAATCCATGTATATCGACTATAGTCATCAACTATAGTGAGAAAGTAATGATGATCATTCCTAGAACCAACAGAATATGGACCCCATATATCACAATGTATTAAATCAAAGATAGATGTTGAAGAAGTAATACTATGAGGAAAAGATAATCGTTTTTGTCGAGCCAAAGGGCAAATTGTACAAGGAGTAGTCAACAAATCACATGAGATTTGTGGATTATTGGAATGTAAAAGTTGAAGTCTAGAATGAGACAAATGTCCCAACCTATAGTGCCAAATATCTGTAGAAACAGTTTTGACATTTGCAGAAAATTGAAAAGGTACAGAATTGAAAGTACAAGAAGAAGAAGATACATCTGTTGAAAGCAATGCAGGTTTCTCCAGCAAGTAGAACAATCTATTTGCTTCTCTACCCACTCCAATCGTCATCCATTTTGTTAGATTCTGTATAAAGCAGTGGTTAGCAAAGAAAATGAAACAAAAGTTGAAGGTTTTAACAAGCTTGCTAACTGAAAGAAGATTAAAAGAAAAAGAAGGAACACATAAAACATTTGTAAGTGTTAAATGTGCTGAAATTTTGACTGTACCGATATGGTTTACAAGAGCAAATTTGCCATTAGGCAATTTCACTTTGCTAGAAATGGTGGCTGTGATAGATGTGAAAAGAGAAATGGAGTTGATCATATGATCAGTGGCTCCAGTGTCAATAATCCATGTATGAGGTTGACACAAAACAGAAGTATGATATGAGGAAAAAACTGAGTACTGAGGATTTAAGTTCATGGATTGATTATGAATGAAATTAAGAGGATTACCTACATTTGATTGAATCAGGCGATCAGATGTAGTAGTTGAAATACTACCTGCTTGAAGGGATGAGGATGAAGGTGTGAAGGCTGGGTTATTCTGCATGAATGTCATTAATTGCTGAAATTGACTTTGAGTGAATGGCAGAGATGGATTGTCTGCAATCTGAACATGATTTGCAGAAGAGTTGCTATCAGGCTTATTTCGAGTGAACTTGAAATCAGGCGGGAATCCGTGAATTTTGTAGCATTTTTCAACTGTGTGACCAAGCACACCAGAGTGGCTACAAGTCGGCTTGTTCTTGCGTGAAAAAGACTTAACATTCTGAGTATTGACTGTAGGAGATTTACTTGACATCAAGGCTGAACTATCAACAAATTGAAGAATTTGAAAAATTCCTCCAGAGAGTTCTTTTTGTCTCTCTTCTTGTAAAACCAAAGAAAATACTTTGTTGATAGGGGAAAGTGGCTCAAGCAATAAGATTTGACCACGAATGTTTAAGAAAGAATCATTTAAACCCATTAAAAAATGGTAAATGTATTCTTGTTGATGAAAGTCGATGACTGACTTCATACAACCACATATACAATGCCCACAAGAACATAAAGGAACTGGACGATAATTGGAAAGTTCGTCCCAAATACTTTTAAGTTGAGTATAGTATGAGCTTACTAAATTGGAATTCTGAGTGATAGCAGCAATTGATTTCTGAAGCTGGAAAATACGAGGGCCATTGCCTTGAGAAAACCGTTCCTTCAGGTCTCTCCACATAGCTTCAGCATTGTCAATGTAGATTATACTAGCTGCGATCTCCTTTGAAACTGAATTGATGATCCAACTCAGTACCATATCATTGCATCTTGTCCAGGCCTTGAAAGTTGATGAAGAATCGGATGGTTTTGGCATTGAACCATCGATCAAACAGATTTTGTTTTTCGCACTTAGAGCCATCAGCATTGATTGACTCCAAGAATTATAATTCTCACCAATCAAAGGTTGAGAAACCAGAATTGAACTCTCCATGATGAATGAAAAGAGAATCCGAAGATTGATCTTGAAGAACAGCGGAAGAAGAAGAAGAGGAATTAGGTATTTCCATGTTAGGCTCTGATACCATATTAGATTATGAATAACAAGAATGGAAATGAGGAATGAGCTCAAGAACAGAGAAAACAGAGGATGAAAAGAGAGAAGTATTCTGGAGAGAAAAAAAGATCTCTTGTATATTGAATGTACTGAATGAATAAACTGCTTATAGAACAAAGTATTTATACAGAAAGAATGAACTATAATTCATCTACAAACTAAACTGATTCAACTAATAATAATCTAAATTCTAGAACTAACGTGCCAGCTGGTATGTAACTAACATACCAGATTGATATACAAAGTATCACTAAAAGTGTATGGACTATCACCTATGAAAACCATATCTTGAGTGTGCCACCCAGAACATGGCCTGGTTGAGCAAGTAGGTTTTCCAGTATATTTCAATCACCCTATGGCCATAGAGTGAGCTACAGATGTCTTATGTTGTGCGTCAACCTCAATGGAACGAGGGTTAAATGTACTAGTTTGGCCAAAGGAAAAAGTTATAAAATGATATGATGATTAATATGATATGGTTATGAACTTATGATGATTTATGTTTGCAAGTTGAAAGTGATTTGATGTTTCAGTTTTTTAACGTTAAATGTTGTTTTATTATTGCATTTGGACTTCTTGTCGTTATGTTTTGAGACTGAAAAGAAAGAATGTCTTTCAGAAGGATTGAGTTTATGTTTTAAAAAAGGGGCTCAAGCCATATGTACTGTTTCGGATTGTCGTTTACTTGCTTAGTTATGATCTCATCTTCCACTTGTAAAATTGTTATTTACAGAGGACACTAGCGTCGGGGAAGAGCGGGACGAGTAAGGGATAGATTTGGACCTCGAGAAGGTTTCTTTTGTATTGTATAGTTTTTAGGTATCCTAGTTAATACCATTGTGTGCATGTATGACAAAGATGTGTTTTGATATGCAATTATGAATCTATGATATATGTAAATCCTTTTGAAAACTTGCAACTGATGTACGTATGCAAGTTGCGTATACGTAATATTGCTAATGATTTAGAGCTCTAATAAGTATCTATGATGATGCTGTTAGCTTACAGAAAAAGAAAAAGAACAAGTATAGAAATTATATATGTTGCATTTATATCGCCAAATTAAGATGAGGAGTAGCCCCGTTAAGTTATTATATATATATTGCATAATGAGATATGATACGTTTACAATTTGTGTGCAAATTTTGTACAACATTTTTTTTCAAACTAAGCATTGGATCTGTTTTTCTACATATGGGTCCTACATATTCAATGGTTGATTTAAAAAAAAAAAAAAAAAAAATTGTTGAGGTTGTATCGTTGTTATACAAAATTTGTGAACGTATCATATCTCATTGCATAATACAAAATTAGGGGGCGTTACATACACATTTGAAAAATGTGTAATTAATGTCTCCAGATGTAGTTGCTGATAATCTTACGTTTGAAATACAAAATACAGGTTTGAATGTGATGACGATCGATAAGTTCTAGTTTTTATCTGTTGACAATAGCTCCTTCTGGTGTATTACTATTAATAATTTGGTGTTGTAGTTGCATGATGAGATTTCACGTCTCTTTTCTTTGTCTGTTGAATATTGGTTTACACTTTGTACTTTACTTTTTAAATTTCTTACTTGCACTTTCCTTTTTAAGTTTGTTTTTAAGGGATTCTTAAAAATTGGAAAAACTTTACTCAATCCCTTCTTCTTCTGGACTTTTATCACCTTTACAATTTTTTTTTGAAGTTCAAAAACTATCAATTTAATATATCAGATTTTTAAAAAGTTGCAATACCACCCGTCTATTAGGGGTGAGAAATTCTCAAAATAACTTCATTTTTTTTTTTTAAAAAAAAAAAAAAACTAATTATAATTTAGAGTAATTTTGTAATTTTATAAAATTTACAAAGGTATAAGAGCCATTTGACTATTTGACCGCCTGATTTAACAACAAACCCTAACGGGAGGGATGATATTGCAAATTTTTTTTTTTAATTTTGTGGGAGAGATTAAGAAAGTGAAATTTTTCCTAAAAATCATTTAAATCTAGTCATATCATCACTTAGGAAAATTATCAACGCTCTTATAGTCTAGATTCGATATTTTTTTCCCAATTTAGGAAGGAGGTTCAGGGTTGGACTAAAAATATGTTTGAGGAATTTGTATATATTGAAGGACTTTCTTTAATGATTTTTGAAAGAAAACGAAAAAAAAATCATTCATACATTTTATCGATATTTTTAATGTACAAAACATATTGATCGATAATTTATTTACCGGCCGTTACACCGGACAGCCTTTCAATATTTCTACCAAACTTTTCCATTTATGAGTTGAAGGGTCTTTCTCCTAACAAATTAATAAGCCGTTGAAGTGTCCCAATTGACAGCTACACCACATGCAACTTTAATATCTCATAACAAAGGGATCGAGGGTACGGTAAAGGTAAAACAAACTTAATTGGAAGCTAGAGAGGCACCGTTTCCGTACTTACTGACTTCCTTTACGAGAAAACATTATGGAATGGTATGATATCTATCCACCAAATTAAGAAACATGTTCACCTGTCGTCATATGAAAAACAGACAATATATCTACAATTATTAAATGGGGGAAGACAGTTAATTTTTATTGATCTTATGGCCAATACGTACAATATATACCAGCAGACATCAAATGGTTGTGTTTCTTTATGTATGTCAAATTAGTGATGATGAATATTCATAGTTAAGGTTTTATCTTTATCTTTATTTTTCTTTTTTGGGTTTTGCCTTTTTGGGTCAGTGCCTGAGTGAGCATATATAGATGATGCTTTAGATTGATCTAGCTTGATGATATATATATATATATATATATATATATATATATATAAGGTATCGAAGCCAAAGGTTTTGAGCTCGAACCTAATTAATGTTAGGGATTATCTTATCATTCTATAGTTGACGTGGGACTTTTAAAACCATCGATCATTGAGTCAAAATTTAATTGTGATTCATCTCAAATTCAACAGTGATTTTAAAAGTCATATCAACTTTAGAAGATCCAATAAAAATATGGTTTCTAGTGTTACTCGTTTAAATTTTGTCTTAATCATTCACCTCTATTTCAATTAAATATTTTACGTATTGGACTCGTATGCACGCAAAAACATTAATTTCTGTTTCATTTTTGTTGGTACAGTTTCCGGTACGGTGACGTGTTGCCTTGCGATTTGTTGCCTTCCTTAATCTTCGCTCTCCTCGTAATCTGCAAAATAATAAACGGCTCGTCGGGGTATGGGGGTGCCGACCGGACCCCCACTCCGATGCCTAAGTCAGTTCAAACTAATTTTCTGGAGAATATTTGTAATCTTAAAAGCTCAGAGAATCTGCCTCCAATACATGGCGTAGTAGTCTTATTTATAGGCTCACAGTTCACAGTTATAAAACTGCTAAAGTGCTTGGAACATAATCTAATTAGGAGTCTGAGTCCTAGATCACATAGTCTTGAATCTTATCTTTCTAATTAGGAGTCTGAGTCCTAGATCACATAGTCTTGAGTCTTATCTTCATAGAATTCAAATTGGGTAATAGAGTCCAAACTGGATATGACACTCTCTTTAGCTAATGTCATTCTATTAGGTACCTTATCCCATATTTGATGGGATAGAAGTCTATCTTGATATATTTTAAATATCCGTCTTTTTAGAGATAACGACTGGTCTTGTACTTAGGTCTGATCTGGCCGGGCCAACCCAATGGGCTCGGCCCCCGATACTACCTTAGGCCCACGTGTCTTTGGAGCTAATTATTTCTCCAACAGTTACCCCCCTAATTCTCTTATTTGAATTTAGAATATAAGAGAATTAAATACCTCAATTTTTGAATCTGGATCTTCCATAATCTGTATCTGACAATTGCCGCCTCTTTCAAAGTAATTATGACGAATAATGCCTCGAATCTCTGGAAGGATTAGAATTCCTGCTCCTTGTCGATCTAGAACTGCTGTTAAAGTTCTAATTGGACTCTGATCCTTTATTAGACTTCTAATCTGATATCTTCTTAGACTTCTGATCTGATCATTCTTCTTATCTGATTGGACCATAAGTCCTATCCCAATTCTACTAGGGATAACTGATACCTGATTTCCCTGAAGTAGTTGCTAAATGTTTATCTCCTCCTTGGATCGGGTTGAGTGGATCCAACTTGTGATTTGTCATAGTACTAATAGCAACTTCTCATAGATATCTTCTTCATAAATGCCTCTACATAATATTGTCGGTCGGGCCAAAGTTGTAAAAATGATCTCCTACTCTCTGTAGGAGATGGATCGGACTGATGTAGTTGATTTCACCAAGATTGTGGTGAAATGCCACTCTGAGAGAACACTTTGCCTACAACTTTCCTGAGATCAAGGTTCTGTCTGAAAAAAATGGTAAACCGTTGTCCGTTGAAGAAAAGGCTTAACATACCCGAAGCTTCTTCATCGGTAGTGCTTCGTAGACCGCTTCCACAAAAATCTCTCTTGGGGGCTTCGGAGGCCCAGACTAGCGCTGAGGCTTTGGTTGTCCGAGACTTATAACGACTAGGGGCTTCTGCTGGCCTGAGGTTTTGTGCTTGGCGTACCGAATCTTCTAATCTGAACACCATCTAGCTTGGTCTCACCTGTGAATATCTTTATTTTCGAACTTTGTAATGTTTGAATTCTTTGTTATGGAAAAACTTTCCATGACAAATCAATTCTCACCTATCCTCTAATAACTTGAACAAACAATCGGTTTGCGTAAGTTAACTCCGAGGAGGGTAAGAAAAATCTTTTGTTTCAAAAATCTTTTGTTTTGAACTCCATGACTAGGAGAGAAAAATCTTACTTTGAGTTATCCTCCTTAACTTAAACAAACAATCGGTTTGTGTAACTTATGACCGAGGAGGATATGAAAAAATCTTTTAGAAGCGATGAACTTACTTCGTTATTTTTTAAAGAGGTTTTATCCTCATACCTTCCTGAAGCTTTTCATTCCTGAAACTTTTTCATTCTGAAGCTTTGTCATCCTAAAGCTTTGTCGTTCTGAAACTTTATCTCCCTGAACCTTTTCCTTCCTGAAGATTTGTCTTTCTAAACCTTTACCTTCCTGTTTGTTTTCCTGAAGCTTCATCACCCTGAAGCTTTATCTCCTTAAACCTTTACCATCCTGAACCTTTGTCATCCTGAACCTTTGTCATCCTGAAGCTTTGTCATCCTTGAAGCTTTGTCTTCCTGAATCTTTACTGAAACTCTTTCTGAAGCTTTATTATCCTGTTTACCTTTCTGAGCTACCCCCCATAACTTTAGTCTGCGACAGCAGGTTAAGTCGTTCGAGGTGGGTAGTCAGGTCGCTGAGCTTTACCTTTCTTTTCGGAAATCTTTGTAACATGTAAAAGACTTTATATATTACTGAAATGAAATCATAACTTGAAATCTTTACCTTTTAATTTCTTTATCTCTGAATACTCCAATCTTTTAACGTCTGGAGACATCCAACCGAGAGGTTTTCTTGTCTTGGTGTCCTTTCCATAACCATTTCGGGTCGTCCGAGGAAAGGACTTGGGCCGATTCTATCTTGGATGTTCTTGTCCTTCCGAAAACCTGCAATCCTGCCGTGGTATCCTTTGTTGGACTAACCGTTAGGTTTTTCTTGCTCTCGGTGTTGAATAGACCGAGAGACTTTTTATTTTTCTGCTCTCGGTGTTGGACTGACCGAGAGGCTTTTCCTGCTCTCGGTGTTGGACAAACCGAGAGGCTTTTCCTGCTCTCGGTGTTGGACTGACCGAGAGGCTTTTCCTGCTCTCGGTGTTGACTGACCGAGAGACTTTTCCTGCTCTCGGTGTTGACTGACCGAGAGACTTTTCCTGCTCTCGGTGTTGACTGACCGAGAGACTTTTCCTGCTCTCGGTGTTGACTGACCGAGAGACTTTTCCTGCTCTCGGTGTTGACTGACCGAGAGACTTTTCCTGCTCTCGGTGTTGACTGACCGAGAGACTTTTCCTGCTCTCGGTGTTGACTGACTGAGAGACTTTTCCTGCTCTCGGTGTTGACTGACCGAGAGACTTTTCCTGCTCTCGGTGTTGGTTGACCGAGAGACTTTTCCTGCTCTCGGTGTTGACTGACCGAGAGACTTTTCCTGCTCTCGGTTTTGGACTAACTGAGAGACTTTTTCTTGTTTTCTCTGCAAGGTTGTCTCCTTGGCTCTCGGTGTTGGACTGACCGAGAGACTTTCCTTTTTTAATTTGTTGTAGGGGTTGTCTCCCCGTATCTTTTCTGCAAAAAGGGTTAACGAAGCACTGCATATACTAAAACAAAATAGCAGAATGCACAGTAGCACCATATATTCTTTTCATCCGTCGGGATGATTTTGTGATCCTTTCACTCACGACAGGAGTGAAGCCTCAACACATGAGTCTATTTTATCAAAATATATATACATTTCGGCAAAGCGTACAAGTGCATGCATATATATATATTTTTTTCCTGGTTGGTAAAAACCAACATTTATCCATGAATCATGTTTGTAAAAGAAGAGTATGAACTTATCTGGTGAATTCGATGAAGATGAACCGTCTTACTTGGAGTTCCTTATCTTGCATGCCACTTGATATGGGGCTCTTTGGGAGAGTTCCTCAAGCTGGACCTCCGGTTTGGATTGGTCCCTCGGCATATGACTGTGCACTTCGGAGGATGGCAAATTTGGAGGGGTCCTCAAAGTGTGCTATTTGGAACTAGGAGCTCGGGCATAGTCTCCTCGGGATAGTACCCTCAGAATAATACTCTCGGTATGTGTCATCTCGGTACATACTTTTCGCCTCGGTAGAATACCTTCGGATCAAACTTCTCGGATTATACTTTCTTCCTCAATAAATCACCTCAGATCTAACTTTCAGCCTCAATAAAACACTTCGGATCTAACTTTCAGCCTCAATAAATCACCTCGGATCTAACTTTCAGCCTCAATAAATCACCTCGAATCTAACTTTCAGCCTCAATAAAACATTGTGCTCTTTTTCTTCTAGGACACTTTGTGAAACTGTTTCATTATTATAGTTCCTAAAAAGAGCCATCCTTTGACATGGAACCTCAATGGAGCTTATTTATCTCAATCTCGTTATTTATAAAGTGAAAATTTCACGTAGGTAAAGCTGTAACCGCCTAGTGCTTCTGTTGCCTCCGAAAATCTCTCATGTTGCTTCAGCGTAAGATAGCCCTTGCCACTTGACTAAATACTCTGGTACCACATTGCCAGAACTATCTTTATTGATTCGGTCTGCAAATATTCTCTCCACCTGACTGTTTTGCTTAGTGAGATCTAAGTCCATCTCCTTGCTCACGTCATTTACCTCAATCTCCTCACGTGAGACCGCCTTCCTGAACCTAACATCCTCCATCACTTTTTTCGTGTAATTTACAACCTTCTTAAAACCACTAAGATTTTGCAGCTCAGAGATTGACTTCCACTGGCAGTGCAAATGTGATTGGCCTTTCCATTTTATCAAGAATTCCATCTCATTCCAATCTGGCTCAGCATCATACAAGTGGCTAAACAGAACAGGTTCTGTAGATCTATTATTCCTTATAGCATTTTCTGCCATGCCCTTTGGCTGATGCCACAGTACCTTCTCAATGGAGTCATCGTCTTCCGCTTCAATCTCCTCCTTGTGGAGCTTTTTCTTCTTGCCTTCATCAACTTCTTCACTTCCATCACTTTTAACATATGACACCTTTCGAACTGACCTACTAGAAGTGCGGACCTCGCTGTGTCGTCCAGATGCATTTGTTGACACAGTGGACCGACCACCATTTTTGCGGAGATTTACACCTCTCCTAGTCATGCTTTTAAAATCCTCTTCACTGTCACTGTCGGAGTCCTCTGCTGAAGACTCATCCTCTTCTTCATAATCAGCATCAGCATCTTTGTCGTCATTATCACCATCTTCATTGTCATTTAAAACTCTGGGATTCCTTTTCACATGGCTACTGTTAGCAGCAGGCTTTGATTGTGGCCTAGAATTCAATCCTATAGAATGTTGAAACCCTCTATAATGCATAGTGTCTCTTTGTTCTTCTCCGTCCTGCTCATAATATTCATCAGATAACATCTCATCTGCAGGGACATCAGAATGGTATTTTGCTTCCGTGAAGGCAGCTAGGATTTTCATTCCTGGAGCTGTAACTTTGGGCTTTTTTTTTTTTTTTTTTTTTTTTTCTTCTTCGTCGCCTCGGAAGTTCACGGTATCTAAGCTACGAAAAACAGAGCCCCGGGATTTCTGTTTTGATGTCCTGTGGATCGCATCATTGGGGCTCTCGATATCACCTGTTCGGGGAGATCCGATGTGCAGTCTATCCGCAACAAATCTGGTGGTCACGGCGTTGGTCGATGGTCTCGGAGTCAGAGGGGAGGATCCCGAGCTGGACCTTCTCTGTTGTGGGTCCTTCGTCACCTGACTCGGCGTCACCTGTGTGGATCTTGGTTTGAACCGAGGTGACTCGGTTTGGATCTTCCTGTCGCTGCTGCCTCGAAGGTTCAAAGGTGGAGTCTCTCCTTCACTGCTGCCTCGGAGGTTCACAGAGCCACGAAAATCGGAGCTCGGGGGTCCTGTGAAGCCTTCTCCACAAGGTTGATCCAGCTCTGACTCCTGTTGGATCTCCCATTGACACATGAAGTCTCGGGCTTGCTTTCTTGTTTACAGATTCTCGGTGGGTTCTGGATATTTGAATGCAAGCAGGGGCTTCAGATGATGCTCGCCTTGACTGGTCGTTGAATATCTCCTAGAGGCGGGGAACCCCAGGCGCCTGGCAACGCGAATCCGTACTCAAGATCGGGCTGTTGATCTCCCACAGCTTGTTGATGTAGTTTCAATGGAAAAGCAACGTGGTTGCCTCTTCTTCTTCACCGGGTCACTATGACTTCTAGCTTGGGTCGGATACCCGGGATCGGACCCAGCACTTCTGAGAGTTCCAGTGACGGGAAACTCGGAAATCATTCGAGGCGATACACACGCCGGTGTCTCGGTGAACCTGCAGGTATATCTAGCAAAGCCGTTCCCGTCCCACTTCATGAACCCATCGCTGGTTAGGGGGTTCTGGGTCTCCGGTTTATGACTGGGACCTTTAACTAGTTGGATTCTGGGCACTAGATCGGTGCCTACAACTGCAATTCTCAGCCTCCCTGCGAACATCATCAAGAACTGAGTTGGACGGGTCGGATCAAATTTTGTCTATGGTGCCCGGTTCCAGATCTGGTTCAGGCTTCGGCGGGTCACAGCTAGAGCTCGGTTCCAAAATGCTGTCAGGTTGCTGGTCCATTTGAGTTGGGTCTGGACTTTACAGTCCAGAAAGAAGGGGCCTGAATATCTTCTTGTTGATGTAGCCACTTTTTCTAACTTGTTTTTCAGAAACAAATCAAACCCATCATCAAGCAAGTCATACGAATTTACAACTGTACACCTGCGTAAATTCGTTATATCTGTGCGTAGATCTAGTATATTCTCAACACCGATTTGGTGTGATTAAATTCCGATCTATCATCACAATAATCTTTTTCTTCTTTTATAAACCCAATTATCTGTCTTGTAGTGCCAATAAAAAATATCAAATATCAACAAGTATTAGAAGAGAAGCACCATTCCAACCAAAACTCATAGCATAGTTGAAAGGCTTCATGTTTTTTAACGAAGCACTTGTAAACGTACAAGGACACAATAATTATTGATCTTTGTATAAAGAGAGTTTAAGATCTGACACTCCAAAATTTCTTATCATTGGATTTCATAATAGCACATATAGTCATCTACACTATGAATTTCTTTCCACAATTTAACAAATCGAAATGAAAAGAAAAGTATGGACTTATCTTGTTTTTCTGACGAAGGTGAGCACTGATTCGATGCCAATTGAATACTGATACGTCATAGTTGAACGTGATCTACTATGTATGACTGTAGATCTATATAGATCTGTCTTGGTCTAGTGATGATCTTTGAAGGAAGAAACCACAAGCCAGTTTTAGCCATGATTTATTGCGTAGTCACCGTTGCGGATATTTTTTTTGCAAGAAACGATTCGTCGTTTCCCACAGACGGCGCCAAACTGTTGGTACAGTTTCCGGTACGGTGACGTGTTGCCTTGCGATTTGTTGCCTTCCTTAATCTTCGCTCTCCTCGTAATCTGCAAAATAATAAACGGCTCGTCGGGGTATGGGGGTGCCGACCGGACCCCCACTCCGATGCCTAAGTCAGTTCAAACTAATTTTCTGGAGAATATTTGTAATCTTAAAAGCTCAGAGAATCTGCCTCCAATACATGGCGTAGTAGTCTTATTTATAGGCTCACAGTTCACAGTTATAAAACTGCTAGAGTGCTTGGAACATAATCTAAGTAGGAGTCTGAGTCCTAGATCACATAGTCTTGAATCTTATCTTTCTAATTAGGAGTCTGAGTTCTAGATCACATAGTCTTGAGTCTTATCTTCATAGAATTCAAATTGGGTAATAGAGTCCAAACTGGATATGACACTCTCTTTAGCTAATGTCATTCTATTAGGTACCTTATCCCATATTTGATGGGATAGAAGTCTATCTTGATATATTTTAAATATCCGTCTTTTTAGAGATAACGACTGGTCTTGTACTTAGGTTTGATCTGGCCGGGCCAACCCGATGGGCTCGGCCCCCGATACTACCTTAGGCCCACGTGTCTTTGGAGCTGATTATTTCTCCAACAATTTTGAAATATATGCAGGACTCTTTGAAACAGAGTATAATTATCCACACAATTGTAGTAGGTCTATCTACTTTAATTTATAAAGCAAACAGAAGATTGGCAAAACATGTGAGCAGTGGATTTAAGTATGGCTCGAAATTGCATGCTTAAAGAAAGATCGATCTGAAAATTAATATTAATATTAATATTTAAGATATAGGTTGTCATGGAAAATGGAAATATCCCTACAGGAGGACCACAAGTCCACAATCATGTGATAACATGCATCTTAAAAACTGTGAACTACTCGATCGGTGGAATTAAGTTCTGTCGCGATCTTCAGCAAGCTGTATTATTAGAACTATAATTTCTGAGTGGCCCCATTAACCTTGATTTGAGTTCTAAGTCTTGTTTAATAATCGGAAAACATACATTTCTCAGTTGTGTGTGTATATATATATATATACCAAATCATACGGGGCAAGCAATGACATGTGTATTTGATCGTAATTACTTCTTTCAATATTATTTGTATATATGTAAAACTTTTCGCGAAGTTACCAAAACTCGAATCGATTGATTTTTCCTGTTAACTCATTACTAGCTAAAAGGAAAATAGTTAAATTTAATCGTTTAATCAATACTTTAACATTTAATTAAAATTAAAAGAAAATGACGGGGTTAAGGTTCGAATTCAATCAGGACATTAATTTGGCTCTAATATCATGTTAAAGTATCATTTATCCTAAAAACTTAAGCTGATATGAATAGGTAAATTTAATCATTTAATGAATTAATATGTGAGAATGAGTGTTAAAGTATGCTTAAGTTTTTAAGACAAGTGGTGATTTGATTTAACATGCCCCCTCTCTCCCCCGAATTTCCTTAAAATAAAAATTTATAAGGTGGGAAAAAAAAATTCTATAAAATTAAAAAAATATAAGGTAAAAAATAAAAATTTAGCTTATTGGGTCCTACCAAAATTTTTTTTTTGGCCATTGGCCTCTGCCCATAAAAACTTCTGGCTCCGTCCCTGTGTTGGACCTTACCTATATATTAAAGAAAAGTTTAAACTCACACATAAGAATAAGTGTTAATTAAAATGTTGATTAAATGATTAAATTTACTGGCTCAGTTCCTATAATTTAACCTTTTAGAAAATGTTGTAATCATCTAACATCTTCAACTCCCTAATTATTAAGACGGTTATTGGTAAACAATTTGATAAAGAAAATGAAATTAGCTTGCTTTTCTACGTACTCGATCGATCGGTAAAATTCTTTTTGAGCACATTGAATTTCTATATATATGACAAGATCAAAATCATTCTAATAATCAAGTACTCACTGCAAAGATTAAAGGATCATATTCTCTGCCTACATCTTTTTATTTATTAATTTACTTAGGTTTTTACTATAAATTAACGTATACCTTTTTATTGTGTCAAAATACAATGAAATTAAACAGCATGTAAAAAGAGCAATATATATTATATTACCGCCAACAGTTATGGGCCATCGATCAGCAATAAATGGGTGTTAAGAAACCCGTACGTACACCTTTTCAACATTGTATTGCAGGGTTTGACAATTCTAGGAGCTGGGATCGATCTCTGTGTGCAGCCACATATCCATATAAGAAGCCCCCACCAAACAAGAATGTCTTGGTGGAAAGACTTGCAGGTGAGGAAATATTGGAAAGGTGTACGTCTCACGTGTATACATCTAGATTTTGTAAGAGCTAACTATTTCTAGAATATCAGTTAGTAGATTCAACTTCGATCTACTCTTTCTTTCCCATTTTTAGATCATCAACTACAAAAATCATTACGATTCAGTTATGTGAAAAACTGAAAATGATAACACAGTATTTTGCTAGAGTTCTGGTCATTTGCTTGCCACGTACGTATACCTGCAGTATCATAATCCATCACTTTTTATTTTTATTTTTTATTAGATCAAATTACGTGGCTCGGTCGATCTATAACTTACAATATAACACGCTCTTAGTTATATGAGAATTAGGACAAATGAAAATAATATAAATAGATTTCAACTACAACTAGGTCCGTAATAGTCTTCAATTATGATCACTAGGTGTCTAGGTTATAAAGTTTAACTTTAGATAGGTTACGATCTTCAACTTTGATTAGATGAGTCTTCTTTGAAAATAAAATGTCTTTGGTACGTTATTGATATGAGCAAAGCCAGGCCGGAGAGAAGGATATAATTAATTGTAAGGAAATCCCTATCGAAATGTTCTATATATATATTAACCATAGCAGGTAAAAAATCTAGCCTTTGGAAATAATATGAGAGATAACATATCTCAAAAAGGAAATTTACCGAATTCTATGGGAAATTACTTACACTGAATGGTGGACGTATCAACATGCTCATCAATTAATTACTTCCGAAATATGAAATTTCCACTTAGATCTTAATTTGTATGGCATGGAGGTATCACATTGTATCATAGCTTTAGCTGGAAGCCTGATTCCCATGCGACTACTACCTGGAAGGAGTATATATATAAGATATAACTATACACATCGGAAGTAATTATATGTTAGAATCAAATATACTCCAATAATTTCCTAGCAAATGACTCCTTTGAAAGTTTGGTAGATTTATTTATTTTTTTTCTTTCCCTACCTTTTTCCTGCATTCGAAAGTAATTTTTCACGCAACATAGAATTAACAAAAGATAAATGCTATAGCTCCTTCTAGTGTCCTTCTATGTTGATATGGCACCTTATTTTTAATAAAAAAAAATTACAACTTGATTTTTCTCTCATGTTTTTATTAAAAAATACATGGTGCTATATTAACATAAAATGATCTCAGAAAAACACTAGAAAAAGTTTTAGCATTCCTCTTAACAAAATATTTCTAACTGGTTACATATATATATATATATATATATATATATATATATATATATTTGCCATTAAATCCAAAAGTTCTGGCACAAAATAAATAAATGAAATTAAGCATCTACGCTGCATAAATCTCTTGAAATATAGATTTGGCTCTCAAGACTCATAACATGAATGGAATACACAGCTTTGCTTTCACATTATTAATTATATTGATCAATATGCATTATTCATTGCTAGTTATAGGAAATGAGTAATGTTTTTTGCACAACTTTTATATAGCTTTTGTATAACTCTAACAATTTTTTTTTTAAGATCAGCCATTAGATATTTAGGGCGCACATGTAGAAAAACAGATTCAATGGTTAATCATAAAAAAAAAAAAAAAAAAAAAAAAAAAAAAAAAAAAAATTAGAGTTATACAAAAGTTGTACAACAATCATTTCTCATAAAAATTTCACAGACAGGCGGCCGCCATAGATAATTGGTTACCTACGTCTGCAAAGGATTAGACTTTACATCCAACGTCTATATATTTAGCACTTCTTTACTTATTATTCTTAACATTACACTGCATGGTCAGATCCGAATCCTATGGCCAAAGAAAAAGAGCATAAATAATAATAATAAAAAGGCTCTTCTACCTGAGAAAGAGACTCGGAGCCTTATAAGGACCTCACAGGTGAGCTTCTCTTGCTGGGACAAAGCATTCCTGGCCTACTCTAACAAGAGAGCCTCAATTATATATTTGCTCAAATAAGAGGCTACGGAGTACTATAAGTAAATTAAAATGACAGATACCTGTCATGCATGGTGTCTATTCACTTATTATCAAAGGACAAAAATTTCTTACAAATCGGTTTGTAAGAAATTTTATACAACCCATATATAAGATTGACATGTATCTTTTAAACATGTTAACATGTGCTTCTTACATGTTTTTTAATAGCATTAATATAAAAATACATGCTTCTCACACGTTTAAAGGAGACATGTCACTCTAATATGTGGATTGTATGAAATTTCCTACAAACCAGTTTATAGAAAATCTCTGTCTATTATCGAATTCATTGAAAATTAAAATAAAATAAAATTGCAGGAACTGAATTACTGGCCCCCAAAAAGGTAAAACGTACACTAATTAACACTTGAACCCTATCAAAATGTGGATAAACAATAAATTCAAATGCTCAAGTTCACAATTACAAGATTAAAACAATATTGCTAGCTAGCTCATTAGAACAGGCCGTATGCTGACCCAATTGAATCTATCTCGACGTTGGGCAATTAATTAAATTGGCAAGAAAATAAGCTCTTTGGGAATCAGATATACGATCCTGTGCGGCTGTGCCCCATCTGAGCGACCATATATAATGCCTTATAAGCTAACAACGTAAGACTGGCTGATTCCTGCTGTGACTCTTTGGGTTCTCTTTCCTTTTAGGCACGTGCCTGGTCGTACGTTTCCCACCATCCTTTTCCTTCATTTCTTCCAAAAAAAAAAATAAAAAAAATCCAATCTTTAGTGAAACCCCGTACTTGAAAGTTTGGTCGAAATATTTCTCCACAAAGACAGGAATTAATTATCTAAAGAGTAGAAGCGGCGCCGGAGAGGGAGGACTGAAGTCTAGCTCTGTTGATTTAATATTTGACACGTTAATATGTTTCTGCTCCTCTTCGACATTAGCAAGTGAAGTAAAAGGAATGCTTATTGTCAGATCAAGGTTTAAATCCACCAAGCCGCCCGAGTCATCCTCGAAGCAACTTCCGGCGTCGGAGACTTGATCGTTTTCGCCTCGGGATTTCACCGGCTGCTGATCATCATCATGAGCACCACATTTCAACTCATCAGATAATGTTGCACAAGAAGATGTAATATTCGGGGCTTGAGGCCGAGGGAGACTGCGGCTCAAGCGGTGATTATTCGGATCAATACCCATGTTTATGAGCTTTCTTCTCAGGTGAGAGTTCCAGTAGTTCTTTACTTCATTGTCTGTGCGTCCCGGCAATCTCCCGGCTATTAGCGACCACCTAAAAACATTACCACCCGCCGTCAAAATTAACCTTTAATACATATACATATATATATACTAGCATAATTGTAATTCTTTTTGCCAGTTTGGTGGTGCAATTGCATTAATTGACAAAAATTGAAAAAAATAAAATAAAAATAAAAATAGATATATATATACGATGTTCAGGATATCGCACCGGTTGCCTAGGAGTGCATGAAGCTTTATGATGAGATCTTCTTCGTCTTCAGCAAAGTTGCCTCTTTTAAGGTCTGGCCGTAGATAGTTTATCCATCTCAGCCGACAACTTTTACCGCAGCGAAGTAGGCCTGATAAAAAATGACTAGGAAAATTAAGGCCGTATCCATTAATACACACACACACACACATATCTTTGATCAATAATACCCATATATAAAATGTTAATTCTCTCTGGGTTGTTCATGATTTGTGAGACGCACCTGCAGCCTTTGGGAGGGTACGCCAGCAACCTTCACCGTGTTTGCTAATGTAATCTATCAGCTTCTGGTCTTCTTGCTTGGACCAAGCTCCTTTATTTGTATCTAGCTTCTCACAGCAAGGTTTCCTCATTATAGATTTGAGAGAGAGAGAGAGAGAGAGATAGGCGAAGAACACAATGGTGGTGGAGATGAGGAAAATGGAGGTATATATTAGCTAGGGTGGTTGTGTGTGTATGAGAAAAACGAGGTTGACTTGGACCGGTGGTTTGCTGCTGCGTGACTGCATGGGTGTTTGCATTTGGAGAGGGAGGAGAGGAGACGGGGTTTGAAAATGGTGTTAGTTAGTTGCCGTTAAGTATAAGTCATTGTCTCTCACCAATCTCTCACGTCCAGTACTAGTACGTGTCCATTTTTCCTTTATCGTCTCCTAGCCTCCTTATAAATGATTGATTTAATTTTAAAATTTTCTCAGCTTAATTGGTTAATTAATTAGTTTTGATTTACATTATCAAAAACCACTAACAAGGTCCTTTTAGGATTGGTATGATTGAATTTTAAGAATTGTTTAAAATTTTTGAATTTTTAAGAGATCTTTCTAAAAGGTGAAAAATGGAAAATTGATTTGTTAATTGGGATCATATTTGAAAAATGTATTATATCTAGGATTTAATTACAACAACATTCAGGTCGCCATACAAATCAACGGGTGGCTGCTGCCGCCTCTAGGCAGGCGGCCACCACCATGCCAGTTGCCATATCTTTATTCTCTTACATAACAAGGAAGATCTACTCTTTGAAAAAATGAGATTGAAAAAAAAAGCATGTACTTAGTTCTTCTGTTTCATTTTTTTAGTATTACTTTGTGAAAAATTGATTAGTTCTTTTAAAAGAGTTTCGTGATTTGTTTTGAAAAATGTGTTAGTGGTAGGAGCTACATCTAAAAATTTATTTCAATAATTGATATTTGAAAAGTTTTAACAGTTTGAAAAGACAAAATATATAATTTTAATAAGAAAATGTTGCCAAATAGAATGTTCGATCTACTCAAATTACTATAATTTAGTCAATAAATATGATCGATTATTATTAATTAGCAAACTAAATAAAATTGTTGACATATAGACTTAATTAATGTACGTACGTTCAGAGCTTTCAACTTTTTTTTTTTTTTCTTTTTTTTTAAAAAAAGAAAAGAAAAGGAAAGAAAAGAAAAGGATAAAAAAAAAAAGAAAAAAAAAATGAGTTTTCACAATTTGCTCCATAATTGTCAATGTCTTTACCTTAATGTTAAGTAAAAGACAAACTCAAATTATAGTGACTTGAGTATATATATATCACATTATGGTGACTTGAGATTTTTTCCAAAGTCATCCCAGAATTTTCAACAGCTACCATAGAAGCAATAAACAATAGTAATTATGTGCATAAATAAGACAAGCATAGGGAGAACAAGGAAAGTTGGGACAATCACATGCTCTTTGGTTGACTGATAGTTTCCGAAAGGAACAAGCTAGACTAGTAAAACTTGACAAACAGCGACTCAGCTTGGCCTTATCCTTATGGTTGTAAATTAACATGTCTGTCGTTCCACAATTAGTTCGTTATCCACTCTTATAAATTTGATTTAAATTCGGTTTGTTTAATAAATTAGCAAATCATGAACTTAAAATTATGATTAATTATTAAATGAGTTATACTCATATAAATTCGGCTCAACTCGTATATATATATAAGCTCGTATAACTTCATTTTTATTATTTTTTTATAGTATTATTTTAATTTCGTAATTAGAACATCTTAAGAAAAGATGAATTTTCTTCCTAATTTAATAAATATAGCTTGGACTATTGTTATCGTGAACCTTGATATAGATTTATTTATGTTTGTGTGTACTTGAGTGTGTTTATATACATGTATGTATAAATATGTGTGTGCACGTGCGCATAATGAATTTATATACATACTATAAAACATACATATAAACTCGATATTCGATTATTTAAGATTCAAGTTTATTTATTTAATTAACTCAAATCATAAAATCTTAACAATAATTAATTAACTAATAATTAGTATGTATGAATTTAAGAAAAATAAGCAATTATGATATTTACTATATATAAGGTGTTAGAATATTTCTATAATATTCTAAGTATATTACGGATATATTCTCCTCATATTTTGGTATTATTGTATGTTACCGTATTATCATTTATGTGATAGAATTTTCTGTAATATTCTCAATATATTACAGAAATATTCTCTACATATTATGGTAATATTTGCTACCTTATTCATTATTGTAAATATGCTATGAATAATCTGTGATTTTGTAATTATTGTATCTCCTTTTTTTTTTTTTTTTTTTTTTGTGCCTCATTCAACTATAAATTGACTATTTTATATATTGTACAATTGAATCTACATTAAAAATACAAGTTTTTTTTCCACATTTTTTTTTTTCTTTTTTTTAACATGGTACCAAAGCTAAAGGTTCTGAATTCAAACATTGACTCAATCATTTACCTCCCATATCAAATAAATATTTTACATGGTTGGCCTTTCCTATTAAAAATGGAGTTTGAGCTCACACGTGAGGAAAAGTGTTAAAGTATTGATTAAATGATTAAATTTATTTATTTCTATTAACTTAAGCTTTTGAGGTAAGTAACAATTTAACATGTAATAAATAAGTTAACTGAACAGCTCGTAAACAAGCTAGAATTAGCTCGAAAAATAAATGAATTAAGCTTGAACAAATTATCTAATTCAGTAATAAGCAGCTCAACTTGTGTTCAAAATAAAATTAAATGAACAAAGCTTGAACATTCATTACTAAGCTTGATTACAACCCTACCTAAGTGCATTGGACACCAAGCATGGTAGACTACTCCAATGTTTACTAATAAAATCACAACATGTAAAAATATATATTTTTTTTTATATATTTTTTTTAAAAAAAAAACTTCACTTACGGCCAGGTTGTATTACAGATTTTACAATGTTAAGATCGAATTATCAAAAGTTATAATGTGGGTATTCCATTTTTCAGCCTATCTAATTTCACCACTACGTTGGAATTTTTTGTTAAATCTTACGGAGAATGCCAAAATTACCAGAATATCGCCATTTTTAAAATTAAAAAAAAAATACAAATTTAATATTTGTTGATTCACGACGAGGCTGTGGGTCTGGTTTAGCTTTTATCTGTTGTTTTAATTTTTTTTTTTAATGAAGTGTATTTGTATTTTTAAAAATTTAACCAGAGTATAAGAGACATTTCATGTGTTAGCCGTTTGAATTAACCAAAAATTCTAATAGTACGGGTGAAACTAAAAAGAAAAAAAAAAGAAAAAGAAATACACAAATTACAACTTTTGATAATTCTCAACATTACAAGGCTCGTGATAGTTGATACATCTAGAAAGAGAAGTGATTTTTTTTTTTTTTCTTTTCCCTCTCTTGTTAGGCATGTGGGTTGCCAGCCGGTCATTTAAGCTCTTCACTTGTTCGGGCATATAGGAAAGAGGATTAGAAGTTGGCGTTTCAAGATATATAAACTACTGAGAAATGATCCCTACACTCTTTTCTCACAACAGCTCCACAACAAGCTGACGTGGCTGGTAATATTTTATTATTTTTTAACAGAAAGAAAAGAAAAGAAAACAAAAAAAATAATAAAATATTACCAGCCACGTCAGCTTGTTGTGGGGCTGTTGTGAAAAATGAGTGTATGGATCATTTCTCAAAAGAAATTGAATACTAACCAAAATTTTCGAGACAAAAAATGCATGTTAATAGAAGAAAAGAAAAGAAAGAAAGTCCCTTTTTTTTATTTTTTATTTTATTTTTTTTAACTGACGCTTAGTGTAATTCAATCCAAAAGCTTTGTTGCGAAATGGGCCACCAATTCAGCCCAAAAGATCAGTACAACGCTAGTACCGCTCAAGCCCAACTTGGTGTCAAGGCCCAATCCCATGTCCAATCCTTCAGGGTCGAATGCTAATCTGGGCACGAGTCTAGCCCCTGACCTTATTCACAATAAGGGAACAAAATCACGGCGCATATAACAAGGTCACGAGTCTAGCCCCTGACCTTATTCACAATAAGGGAACAAAATCACGGCGCATATAACAAGGTCCTGTCTAAGTCATGACTAGATACGTGTCAATAGAAAATCTTCAAACCCTGCTTCGTATCCGACTGTCTCGAGACACGAGTATTGCCCCCTTTGATAAGTACTAGTGCATGGATGATATTGGTATCCCATCGGCGCGTAAAATTAAGCTAAAGCTCCTTCTAGTGATTGGGGGTTGGTATCGGTCTTTTGATTGTCAAATAACCCTAGTTTGAGTTGATCGTCCCTTGCAAAAGCACTACGATGTTAAGAGAAAGACACTTAATCCGACCATCTGTAATCATCGATCGTGATAACCGTTGCCCAATCTCAAATAACCCTTCTCCAAGTGGGACCGAATGTGGTCTAGTCACTTCATCTTGGGCCGCCAAATGCTAGGTTAAAATTATCTCATGTCAGTACAGTTGGATCTCGAGTCCCTCTAATGTTTAATTCACTTACAGAGTACGAAAGTTCCCTGCTAACACGTGGTAGCCAGACACATTAAACTCTATGTCTATCTTGAGATCCGCAAGATTAGGGAAATCATGTGCATGGAGGCGGCGGTTAAGCAGTATAAAGAAGCGAGAACCCCCAAGGCAAAAAAGGAACAATCTTCCCCCTAAAACAAGACTCCACCCAAAAAAAATAAATAAATAAAAGAAAAAAAAATGTTGACTTAATCATCGGAGTGATCTTTGACTCCGGCCAAAGACCTTCTAACAATTTACTTGTTTAACTGGAGCAACCCTTGTCATGAATGGAAGTGCCCCATCCATTGGTGTGTGGCCCAGGAGACTCAGGGTCCATTTTTACTCCCTAAAATGATGTATCAAAAATTGCACCAACAAACTTAAATTTGTTTTACTCAATATATCAATTAACTCAATTAAAAAAAAAAAAAAAAAAAAAAAAAACAGGAAATAAAAGAGAGTATTGACCCCCACACCCACAAAAACTAGTGGTAGTTGGTGTGGGTATGAAATTTATCCTCTACAGGATAAGGATAAGCATCTCCACCTATCAGTCTCGTTTTGTCTCGAGTAATTGCTTTCCTGGCGTACTGCAGCCATGTATATGGAATTTCCTGTGGCTGATTAACAACAAATGACCAACAAGTGTGTTACTTTTGTCTCCCGATCTGTAAAATCTGTAAACTTATGGTCAGCCAGTGACTACCCTTATCTAAGTTATCTTTGTTCTATATGAGTTAAAAAATTCTCTTATCATTTGAAATAAAGAAAAAAAAAAATTATGCAACATGATTTTCCAACCTTATGCATCGGGATTTGTGACCAAACAAACAATACCATAACCAAAGAACCCTGCCTTGTCAGTCCTACTGCCATAGAATTTGAAATCAAAATCTAGACCTTTTTCACAGCACTTCAGCCCTTAATTAAACCCATCGCTTAAAAATAAATACTAGAATATAACCTAGCTATGACCTAAAACCCTTTTCATGTGTTAAGTAAGAAAGCTCAACGCAATCCACACCAAAGAGTAGAAAAAAGGTAAAAGAGGATTTGTATTCCAAGTATTTTTTTTTATTTTTATTTTTATTTTTTTAAAAAATAAGCTTTATCCCTTCTAAAGTTGGACCCATTTTTCGATTTGGCTCTAATTTTTAAAAAGTGACTACCAACCCCCTCCAAAGCTTCAACTGCTAGTAAGTTCGCCAATCCTTTAGCCTTTTTCGTCTTCCTTGAAGGAAAATAACCCCACATGCACGAGATTTTTTAGGGGATGAAGTCCCCAAAATGACCCTAGAGGAGTAAAATGTTAAAAAAAAAAAAAATACAAAAAAGAGTTCAATACAAAAAATATTAAAAAAAAATGATAATAAAAATTGGGGGCAACCGTAACCACCCCCATGGACCAAATCCACTTGGGGTTGGCAAATCACCCTCATGGTGGCTGAGTGTAACACCCCAAAATATTAATTAGGGTTAAGGATACCTTAATAAAACTAAAAAATGTTAGGATTGATTACAAATGGAATGAAATGAAAATTTTGGACTTTTAAGAACTTCCTTGTGTGGGCCGAACGTTCGAAGTAAGAAAGCAACGTTCAAGGTTGGATCCCGAATGATCGATGGTGAATGTTCGAAATTGAATTCTGAACGTTCAACAACAGCCTGGGAGCATTTAATTTTGCCACCTCAGCCTATCTTGTGGTGCATAGGCTGCTTTAAATACTCCATTTACCCCATTCACTACAAAAAATCACATATTTCTAGACAGTTTTGAACCGTCAAGAACTTCCTAAAAAACCGTCAGGAATTAGTTCCTGACAGTTTATTCTGGACGGTTTGAAACCGTCCGGAATCTAGTGTCGGAAAATTTAATTCCGAACGGTTTGCCCAAACCATCCAGAATTAATAATTACTTCTTTATATATATTAATATCATTACTTCTTCTTCTTCTTCTTCTTCTTCTTTTTTTTTTTTTTTTTTTTAATTTTTATTTGTTATCCTGCGGTCATCAAACAGAACTACCATCGCCAGCCGAAGGTCGCGTCTCTGCTTCACCGGCGTCAAAAGCATCATCCACCACCGACCCATAGAGAAATCGGCGCCTCAGCTCTCCCTTTCGGCCTCTCAGGTTCTTGAGTTTCTGGGTCTCTCCGGTTCACTTAGGTTCTCGAGCTCCACTATCGGCGATCAGCTTGAAGATCGGACCTCCGGAAGGGTTGGACCTCCGGCTCTCCCTGTGTCTCTCTCGGCCTCTTGGTTTTCTCTTCACTGTCTCTCCCGATTTCCCCCCTCTCATCTATTCTCTCTGTGTTTAGTCGAAGAACAGAGTCCACCACATCTTCCTTCAAGAATGGAGACACAAAGGCACACAACCACCCCGTCGGTGCTTCCCCTCCCAAAGTTACAACTCTGTGTTTTTTCAGAAATACCTTCTCAATCTGCAAGGACAAAACAAAAATTTATTTTGTCATATAAGTCCCAAACCAAACCCTAGTTTTTTGAAATGAAGAACAAAGAGTAATGTACAGAGAATCGAAAAGAAAGAGAGTGAGATGTAGGGAGTGAGAAGAGAGTGAACAAAATGACGTGATGAATTTACAGACGATTTGAGACCAAACCGTCTGAAAAATTTACCTTTCCAGACGAATTTTCCAGACAGTTAGGTCCAAACCGCCTGGAAATTGACAATTTTAAAAGAAACCATTGTGATTTCTTTTTTTACTGACAGTTTTCAAAAAACTCAGTAAATTTTTTAATTCTTTACGCTTTAGCGTTATTAAAAATTTAATTATAGACGGTTTTTAAAACAGTCTAAAAAAAAACAGTTAAGAATTAGTCATTTTTTTTTGTAGGGCTTGGCCTCCATTTTAGCCATCTTTCAGCTGTAAAAACCTTAGTGAGTGAGAGGGTGGGTTTTGAGTGGAGAAGGTGCTCACTTGAGGATTTGATCTCAAGGAAATGTAATACTTTAATTTGTCTAATCTCAATTCTATTGCTATTTTTAGCTTAGGATATCATTGTTTAGGTACTGCACTGCCTAGCTTATTTTTGTAAGTTTAACCTCTCAGTTATCAATCTGAGCATCTAGGATTAATTATATGTACACTTAGTGGTTGATTTGGACAGAGGGGATCGATCAACAACAAAATTTCAATATAGGGTTAGTTGAATTTTGTTGGGATAAGTTATATAAGAGTGATTGTTTGTGGGAGAAAAGTATCATTTTCCTAAATATAAATTACATGAAGTCATGAAGGATTTTCTCATTGCATAATCAAATTCACAACATCAATCGAGACTAGCTAATAGTGCTTTTTTAAGTAGATTTTAGGGAACCATGTCATATATATATATATATATATTTTATTTTCCTCTAATTGATTAATTATAGTTTGTTTGTGCATGTTTGTTACCATAGAAATACTTAAATCTGAAATAGATTAGTCAGGGAGGATATTGTTTTGTCTTAACTAGTTTCAGGATTCCCTTAGTTATATCAATTTTTCCAGCTTTAGTTGAATGTGAAGAAAGATGGACAAACTACGACATGTGAGGTTATCATTTGTTACTAATTAAAACTGATCAATCTCTCTTGAATAATATACTTTAAAAATGCATCATGGATACAACCATCAAACTACTTCATGAAGATTAATATAAACAAGCAAGCTAAGATGTATTATATATGTGACAATCTTATCCTTGGTCTTAACAATACTTGACTTCATGTTTATAGTAAAAATCCAAGAGGTAAGGTTGGCCAACTTCAAGCACTAAATGTTAATGCTTTGCGTTCTGCAAGGTTGTTGGTGGATTTCACCTGCCATACGTCCACTCACTATCCTTTATTTTTGTTCTTGGCCATTAAACCTTCTGTTAAATGGTTGAAAAAATAATTTACTTAAGTTTGTATTAATGTCCAGTCTGTTGATTTTATCCATCCTTTATGATGAGGAGACTCAGGGTCCCTTTTTTACTCCCTAAAATGGTGTAACAAAAATTGCACCAACAAACTTAAATTTGTTGTACTCAATATGTCAATTAACTCAATTAAAAAAAAAAAAAAAAAGAAAAAAAAAAAGAGGAAATAAAAGAGAGTATTGACCCCCACAAAAACTAGTGGTAGTTGGTGTGGGTTCGAAATTTATCCTCTACAGGATAACGATAAACATCTCCACCTATCAGTCTCGTTTTGTCTCGAGTAACTGCATGCTTTCCTGGCGTACTGCAGCCATGTATATGGAATTTCCTGTGGCTGATAAACAACTAATGATCAACAAGTGTGTTACTTTTGTCTACCGATCTGTAAAATCTGTAAACTCATGGTCAGCCAGTGACTACCCTTATCTAACTTATCTTTGTTCTATATGAGGTTAAAAATCCTCTTATCATTTGAAATAAAGTAAAAACAAATATTATATAACATGATTTTCCAACCTTATTGATAGGCGCTTTCTGATGGAATGGTTGAATAATGGAGGAATGTGAAAATGGAATGGAAAATATGTTGATAATGAACTCCAATTAATGGCTGGAGACAGACCCCAAGTGAACCTAATTAGGTTTTGAAAACAAACCACAAGACAAAAGTCTATTTTTATTCTTCTATTTTATTTATGACTTCCATTCTTTAAATAGATAACATAGCATTGTAGGATTGAACCACAGCTCAGAACATTCCTACTACGACTCAACCAAGTGGTGATAAGCATCCACTCAAACTAATCTATTAGAATTAATAGACTCCTACTAATCTAATAACAAATTAACCGGACTTGATAAACATTTGCTAAACAACCAAAGATAAAGATAAGTGTAGTCTACCCAACATAGTTATAAAGATAACATAATTATCTAGCTACTTATCTACTAATTTATAAGGATCACGTGGATTGGATGCTTCACCCAAGTGAAGTTGATTAGGCTTCTAACTCTAAGAGACCCGTTCCTATCACTTATGCATTGGGATTTGTGACCAAAGAAACAAGACAATAAACAAACAGCCCTGCCTTGTCAGTCCTACTGCCATAAAATTTGAAATCAAAATCTAGACCTTTTTCACAGCACTTCAGCTCTTGAACCCGTCCCTTAAAAATAAGGGTTAAATACTTTATACCACCGATCTAAAACTTTTATTTTTTACTCTTTTATTTATTTAAAAGATAGTACTATAGGAAAAGACAGAGATGGTAACTCTGTCTATTTTTCGGTCTAAAACTGACAGATTTTCAGGTCAAAAAAAAAAAATGACAACAACGTGTCGTAATTTTAATGGTGCCACGTGTCAAATCCGTCAGTTTTGGACAGAAAATGGATGGAGGTATCATCTTCGTATTTTCCTATAGCACATGCACCACCTATGAAAAAAATGAAAACTAATGAGTTAAAAAATTAAAATTTTAAACCACGAAGGGCAAAAATGTATTTAACCCTAAAATTAAATACTAAAATATATCTTGGCTATGACCTCCACTTTATCATCTTCACCCCATACCAGAATTAGCAATGAAGGGGATGGCATGGGGGCCTAAAGGGTGCCAATTGTCGAACCACATGGAGGTGGACCTGCCATTCCCAATAAGATGGATGACCTTGTCCCGAGCTAAGTGCCTCAGCTTCATCATTTTTCTCCAAGCCCAAGAGCATTCGCCAGATAACTTTAGTTCCCAAATGTTCCTGCTTTTGATAAGATAAGTCCTGACCTAGTTGGACCAGACAGAGTTGGTGTCATCTGTGCATAGGTGCCAAAGATGTTTGAGGGTAGCTGCTTTGTTCCAAGAATCAACATCCTTGATTCCTAGTCCACCTTCCCTTTTCTTAAAAAAAAAAAAAAATTGACAACCACGTGTCGCAATTTTAATGGTGCCACATGTCAAATTCGTCAGTTTTGGACAGAAAAATGGATGGAGGTATCATCTCCTTATTTTCCTATAGCACATGCACCACCTATGAAAAAAAATGAAAACTAATGAGTCAAAAAATTAAAATTTTAAACCACGAAGGGCAAAAATATATTTAACCCTAAAATTAAATACTAAAATATAACTAGGCTACGACCTAAAACCCTTTTCATGTGTTAAGTAAGAAAGCCTACCGCAATCCACACCAAAGAGTTCAAAAAAAAAAAAAAAGGTAAAAGAGGATTTTTATTCCAAGATTTATTTATTTTTGAAAAAAAAAAAGTTTCATCCCTTCTAAAGTTGGACCCATTTTTCGATTTGGCTCTAATGTTTAAAAAGTAACAATTAACTCCCTCCAAAGTTCCGGCCGTTGGTAAATTTGCCTATCTGTTAGCCTTTTTCGTCTTCCTTGATGGAAAATAACCCACATGCACGAGAATTTTTAGGGGATGAAGTCCCTAAAATGCCCCTAAAGGAGTAAATTGTTAAAAAAAGAAAAAGAGTTAAATACAAAAAATATTAAAAACAAAAAAAATTGGGGGCAACTGTAACCACCCCCATGGACCAATTGGGAGTGGCCGAGCCATCCCTATTTTTCCACTTGGGGGTGGCAAATCACTGGCCTAATGGTGGCTGTGTGTAACACCATAAAATATTAATTAAGGTTAAGGGTACTTTAATAAAACTTAAGAATGTTAATTAATTCCAAATGTAACGAAGTGGAAATTTTAGACTTTTAAGAACTTTATGTGTGGGCAAAACGTTCGAAGTTGGATCCCGAATGATCGATGACGAATGTTCGAAATTGGATTCCGAACGTTCGACGACAGCCTGAGAGCATTTAATTTCGCCATCTCAACCTATCTTGTGGTGCATAGGCTGCTTTAAATACTCCATTTATGCTCGTGGCTCCATTTTCACCATCTTTTAGCTGTGAAAACCTTAGTGAGTGAGAGGGTGGGTTTTGAAAGGAGAAGGTGCTCACTTGAGGATTTGTCCTCAAGGAAATGTAATACTTCATTCTAATCTCAATTCTATTGCTATTGTTAGGTTAGGATATCATTGTTTAGTTACTGTTCTACCTAGCTTATTTTCGTAAGTTTAACCTCTTAGTTATGGATCTGACCATCTAGGATTAATATGCTAGTTTAGGTGAGGGATATTACATAGGTGGCTTATACTTTGAATCTTGATGTCTTGTTGGTTTTCCATGGAAATATTTTTGATGCAAGTGTTTTTAAGTAAACCCATGAGTATGATAAAGATCGATTTATGGTAGATCTAACTATGGACGGGTTGGTTGTTTAAAAGTCATGGTGAGGTATGATATATATGAAGACGATACTCGTGTTTAGAACATTAAAATTTTTGAAATGACCAAATTGCCCATTTTACGAAAAATAAGAGTCCCAAACATTTTATTTATATTTATAAATAATAATAATAATAATAATAATAATAATAATAATAATAATAATAATAATAATAATAATAATAATAACCCCCTCATCTGTTCCATTCCCAAATTTCGCTTATTATTTGATCACTTTCAAATTAAAGATAAGACAATTTTATATCTAAAATGAGCATGGGTTAAGAGCAATTTAGTTATTTCACATGCTTAATTATATGTACACTTAGTGGTTGATTTGGCCGGAGGGGATCGATCGACAGCAAAATTTCAATATAGGGTTCAAGCTGTAAGTTGAAGTTTGTTGGGAAAAGTTATATAAGAGTGATAGTTTGTGGGAGAAAAAGTATCATTTTCCCTAAATATAAAATACATGAAGGATTTTCTCATTGCATAATCAAATTCACAACATCAATCGAGACTAGCTAATAGTGCTTTTTCAAGTAGATTTTAGAGAACCATGTCATTTTTTTTTTCTCTAATTAATTATAGTTTGTTTGTGGATGTTTGTTACCATAGAAATGCTTAAATCTAAAATAGATTAGTCAGGGAGGTTATTGTTTTGACTTAACTAGCTACTTGCAGGATTCCCTTAGGTATATCAATTTTTCCAGCTTTAGTTGAGTGTACGTGAAGAAAGATGCATGGACAAATACATTTGAGCTTGTCAATTTGAAACTGATCAATCTCTCTTTGAATAATATTCTTTAAATACATCATGGATACAACCATCAAACTCATTCATGAAGAATACAAGCTAAGATGTTTTATATATGTGACAATCTTATCCTTAAGTCTTAAAAATCCAAGAGGTGATCGAGGTTGGCCAACTTCAAGCACTAAATGTTAATGGTTTGCATTCTGCAAGGTTGTTGGTGGATTTCACATGCTGTACGTCCACTCACTATCCTTTATTTTTGTTCTTGGCCATTAAACCTTCTGTTAAATGGTTGAAAAAATAATTTACATAAGTTTGAATTAATGTCCAGTCTGTTGATTTTATCCATCCTATATATGTCTCTCACATGCATTAAGTCTATGGAATGGAAGAAAGATGGGTAAAGCAATTAATTGAGAGAGATCTAGATTAGAGCTTTTAATTAATTTAATCCATGCAATTATTTATAAATTTTAATAATTAACCGGTATCATCAATTAAGCCGGCCAATTGGTTCCGATTAATATTAGACTGGGTGGTGAACAACTCGAATATAGGGTAAGCGATTAGCCCGGCCGGTGGACCACTAGTCTTTAATTAATGAAGGTAGGTTAGGATCGTGATGGTTGGTTTGCTTAATTAATTATTAATTATCTACCTAGTAGCTAGACAAAATAAAAGTTTGGAATCTTACGCTTTGCTTAAGGTACAAGCAAAGCTCACCTTGTCAGAATATGGCTAAACGTGCGATTTTACATTAGTGAGGTGGCAGTAAATATAAGCAATTTCTCAGCAGCCAAAAGTAAAAAAGTTTTCCTACCATCATTAATTAATATTTGCTCGACTCAGGCTGGAACTGGAGTGTGAAAATTAAATCAATTCAAGATTCCTTGATGACCTTAGATCACCTCCAGCAGAATTAGCTATTTTAATTGATTAAAAAGTGCTTTTTTATTTTTTATTATTTTTACTTATTATTTTTTTAATACAAACTGATTTAATAAATTTTATATTTCATTCTCTTTTTTTAATATTATCTTTTAGCTTCTATTTTTTTTAATTGTTTTCGTAGACCGATTACCGTTCAACTACCACCGTAAATAGCTTAAATACGACCCTTGGGGTTCTCTCTTTGGAAAACTATTTTTCGCTTTCTTGGTGACTATTCATCTCTATCATTTTTCCTTATGGTTCCAACTCAGGGTCATGGATCGGGACCCAGTCGAGTCCACTACCCGGGTTCAAATACGACATCACAGATCGAGAACAAACACAAACACGGCACGATACGGGCATTCATGAAGGATGGAAGACGATGACGTGTACCGTGTCAATGGCTTGCGGTACAAGAATGGCCGGCGAGCTGCTCCTTGCTCGTGAGAACAATGCCATCGCTCCGAAACAAAGTCGGTGATTCACAAAATGAAACTAAAAGCAATACAAGAAGATGAGAGAGAGAGAGAGAGAGAGAGAGAGATGAGGGAGAGAAATAGATGAACTTAATAGAGGATGAGCGATTGAGAAGATGAAAGAGAAAAGATTAAAAAATTGGAACATATATATTTTGTTACAATAATTCTCTACCTGTTGAGAATTATTAAATATAGCAAAAAAAAGTCTTTTACACTATCTGATCGAAGACAATTTGCTGGAGGTGAAAAATGCTTTATATTAGCTATATATATTTAGCTAATATGCGGCTTTAATTTTAGAGAATATGTTGGAGATGCTCGCATTTAATTAATTCCTAGAATTTCGTCATTAATTTGCTCATTATTCTAATTAGCTAGTAAATGATGCCTATGAGTTTCTCGGGCCTTAAAAGAAATTTTGAATTTTACGTTGACTAATTAATGTCGTATATATATATATATATGGTAGTTCTCCACTATCTAATTTAAGCTAATAAGCTAGTTAAACCATCACTAGATATGATTAATTATAACAATCATTTAAAAGCTTGATTAAAAGGTCCACTAGACTATTAAATTTACTGTTATTATAATGACTAACCATTCTTAAATGGGACTCTTTTACAGTTCTAGACAGAATTGCTACTTAATAAAATAATGCCAAATTTCTAAGCACCTTTAGGCTGTTATAATTATTTGGTTATTGGCAAAACTACAAATGATTTGGCAATTTCGGAGCACTTGATTATAGAGATAGGAATATACCAAGATTGGAAGGGAGGATTTTTTTTTTTTTTTTTTTATCCAAACTTGACTGGTTGAGCTGAGGCCGGATCAAATAATACAATAATTAATAATATATAAAGATTGAATAAAAAGGGATCCTTCGACAAAAACATGAATGGAGGTTGCAAGCTCGATCTCTAGTTTGGAAAGCACTCACAGTACTACTGGGTTAGTGAAAATAGTAAAAAAAAATCCACATCTGGCCAATTATTTGAACTTATAAAAGGATTGTAGCTCAACAATGCATCAGTTAAATTAGTAATAATAATAATAATAAAAATATTATTTTCTCTCCTTTTTGAAAATAGTGAAAATAAATAAAGAAATAATATTTTAAATAGAATAGTAAAATTAGATAATTAAAATGCTGAGTTGGATGTAAGTGTTTTGAAATAGTTGGTAACTAAAATAAAAAAATGTGTTCTTTAATTAAATTCTAACTAAATATTTGCTGAGTTGGTACGATGAGAATACTAACGCTTTGTTATTTGTGTGTAATTTTTTATGAGACTGGAAAAGTGCATGTAGGGATTGAGTTAACTAGACTCAATATAATGCTTCACTTGTCATAATTTTGACGATCTAATACTTATATATGACATTAGAAAACTTGCTCCAACATCTTATTGGGGAGATCGAGAAAGATCTTAATTAATTAACATAATTTCCTGAACAAATGATACTAATAATAATATATTTAGTGTTATATATCATTTGGATTCTGTGTTGTCATCTCCACCAGTACTATAACCTATTTTCAGCTTACAGTTGAGATTCAATCTTTCTGTTAGTGATGATACGTACCAACATTTTTTTTTTGCATTCTTTTTTTTTGCATTCTTTTGTGATATATATATATATATATGAAAATTTACATAAAGCTCCCACCAACTTAATTACTCTTTGTCTCCAAGAGGTAGTTCAATTGACTGGAGATCACGCCTCATGAAGCGGAAGTTATCAGTTCGAATCCCCCTCCCCTCTTGTGTGGCCATGTAAAAAAAAAAAAAAACTTACTTACTCTTTTGCTTTATTAATGAAGAGGGTGGGTTGATCAACTAAATTAATATAGGAATTTTGAAACTTACAGCAGTACTTTTTTTTTTTCTCTGATCAGCAAACATACAGCAGTACTTGCAAGCAAATAATTAATATGCATTAAAAACAAAAAAGAGTAAATCTTGAAAGCATGCTTTTAGCTCTGCAATATTTTTGGTAGCGGAGGTCACGTTCTATCTACCCGAACCACTTAATTTCGTACCAGAGTATACGAATCAAAGGAGGTGGCCCCATTGAAGGGATATTTGCTTTTGTGATTGGATATGTTTCTTTAAATCACTTGAAGTTCAAGCTAAGTCACAGACGCTTGACTAGGATGGCTGATGGAGTGATGGGCATTTTTGTTTCTTTCGTTTTTTTAGTTTTTTCTTTCACAGCAACGGAGATTCACTTATAGGAGAGAAAGAGAGAGAGAGAGAGAGTTGCCAATTGTTTCGCAATAATAGAGAAGGAGATCGAGAGACCCAGTTGTGGATAAGGTTATCTTTTCTGAGTCAGCATGATCCAAAAACAAAACATGAACGGGAATGAATATGTTTCTCTTATCTCTTGTCATATAAATATAATTAATTAACAGGATTTTAACAACTACTTCTTTTGAAGATATGCTAACAACGTAACTCCAAGGGAGATACAGTGAAGTGGTAGAGAAAATGGCTTTCAGTTATTAGTATGATATATATTGTCAAGATTTTTCGCACCACAAAAAGTGATGGAGGCTAGCGGAGCCACCCTATAGACGAGAGACTGAGAGAGTAGGGTTGTAAACGAGTCGGTTTGAGTTGAGTTTTGGCAATTTCAGACCAGCTCTTTTTAAGGGCCTACCACACGAGCCGATCCTGAGCTCGAGTTGGGCTTAAAATCCTTTGTCCGAACTCGACTCGTTAGAGTAATACCCAAACTTGGAATCGAGCTCAGGACTGCAAAGCCAGGCTTTCCGAGCCGATCGGAGTACTTGACTTGCTCAAGTCGACTCGAGTTCGGATCAATTCAAAAAAAAATTTTCAAGTTTGATCCGAGCCCGAGCTTCGGATTCAAGGCTCGGCCTGTCGAGCCCTAATTGGGCAGCTCGGCCCAATTAGGGCTCATTTAGTTCAATAATAATTATAGAGATGATGGGAGATGCAGTGTAGTGGTAGTGGTAGAGATGATGGCTATAGCTATTAGTTTAATATATATTGTCAAGATTTTATTTTCTGTGGTGGATCCAGATGATGATAAGTCCAAAAAGTGATGGAGAGTGGTGGAGCCACCCTGTAGACGGGAGTATGGCCCCATTCCAACGATTTTTTTATGGCTTTCATGTACCTGCGGCTGCGAGTGTGAGAGATTTCAACCTAGATAGCTGTGTGGTCCTCCCAAATCAATGATATACAACTTTTTGCTACGAAGTTTCACTTTCTCCCATCAATGACGGCTTTCTAATTTTGCCAATTGTATATTGATTTGCCATATATATATATATATATATATATATATATATATATATATATATATATATATATATATATATATATATATATATATATAGGTAAACTTAGGTTAACCATTGAAAACTTCTATCAAATTTGTAATTATCACTCTAAAGCTCAAAAACTTTCAATTTCGTATTTCAAACTTTAAAGTTTTTACAATTTCACTCATTCATTTAGGGTTTGTGGTTAAATCAAGCCTTAAAATCATCAAACGACGTTTATACTTCTAATTTATTTTTTTAAATTTCAAATCTACCCTTCATTAAAAATTAAAACAAAAAAAAAAGTAAAAAAAAAAAAAAAAAAAAAAAAAAAAAAAAAAAGGCACCATGGGTTGCGACCCAGGACCTTGTTCTGCCATGGATATCTCAGTTCGTTGTTTATAGAGGCTGATTGTCTATGATGTCTCGGTGTCCCGATCGGCCTTGTATGTAAAAAAATTAAAACATCAGCTAGAAATTCATCTTCAATTTTGTCGTGAAGTATAATTTTGACAATATTCATGGTTGAAAATACTTTTTGAGAATAGTGAAAATAAATAAATAAAATAATAATATTTTAAATGGAATAGTGAAGAATAGTGAAAATAAACAAAAAAATAATAATAATATTTTAAATAGAATAGTGAAATTAGAAAGCTAAAATGCTACGAGTATTCGCTACGAAGTTTCACTTTCTGCCATTAGTGACTTATCATACTAAATGCATATTATTGTTTTCTTCTAATTTTGCTAATTGTATATTGATTTGCCATTTATATATATATTTTAAGAAAAACTTAAAGTTAACCATCTGGAATTTTCATCACATTTGAAATTACCCTTTTAAAGTTAAAAAACTTTCAATTTAACATATCAAACTTTCAATTTTTTTATAATGTTACTCATTTAGTTAGGGTTTGAGGTTAACTTAGATTGTAAAAGGGTTAAAGGACGTTTATACTCCTGAAATTTTTTGAAAATTTCAAATTTACCCTTCATTAAAAATTAAAACAAAAAACAAGTCAAAAAAATATAAAAAAAAGGCACCATGAGTTGCAACCCAGGACCTTGTTCTCCCATGGGTATCTCAGTTGTTTACATAGGTTCACAATGATTGTCGATGATGTCTCGGTGCGCCGATCGGCCTTGTATGTAAAACATAAAAAAAAAATCAGTTAGAAATTCATCTTTAATTTTGTTGTAAAGCATAATTTTGACAATATTCATAATTGAAAATACGTATTCCATAATTGCAGTAAAAATGAAAAGAGTAGCTTACGTTGCTATTTAAAAACTCTTTTTATAGTGCTCCACGAGGCTTGTTGCTCGAGCCTAATTTGTTTAACGACAGATTTGGGATTGCTCACCATAGATTTTGGTTGTTTAACATTTAAATATTATAAAATGATTTTCGTATAATAAGGCCTAGTAAAAGAGGAATAAAAAGATATCAAATTATAAAAGACTACAAATTCATCATAAAATTAAGTAGATCACAACCAACACTTCAAAACCATATATAACTAAGAATAAAAGAGTGGACAAACATATTAGAACTCATTTTACAATATATATAATGACTTCACTTACAAAATTAAGTAAATAAATCAATCAATAGTCTAGCTATATTAATAATAATAATAATAGATATATTTCTTATTAATGTATGTGTGTGCGCAAGGGAGTGTACGTGTATATAGTTTTGTTTTCACAAGTCTATTCATAAATATATCATTATGCTTAAAGTCAATTTATTTTATTAATCAAGCTTTAAAGTAGAGTTTCAGTTAGTTTTTTTTTTTAGACGAATTTAAGTAATTTATGGACGACGTCAATGATTGCTTACAAGGATTTTTAATTCAATAGAAATTAATTAAAATTCAATAGTAATTTTTACTATAATGTCAAAAAGTGTACACTAAAAAATGCACGCACATTTCTATCGGTTACAATCCTACCAATGATATATAGTATCATCTCAGACATGGATGACGATCCTTTAGATTTTTTTAAATAATTCTATGTTGAACTCCTAATAGCATAACATTTATTTTGAAATTACATGATTGACTAATTTGTGTTGGTTGGATACATTCCCTTTCCCAATCTTTTGGTCGACCATTTCTGAGCACTTCCCTGTCAACTCAAGTTGTACTTATCTTGCTGAGAAACCACCAAGATTACCACAACAACTCAGGGCCGCACCTATCCCATCGGCTGGAGTCCACCGATGGTGGCCGGGAGCGGGTTAGGTGGTGGTAGATATGAAGGAAATGCAATCTTGATTTATAATCCTAGGTATCGTACTAACCAATAAGACTAGTTATTAAATCTAACATTATATCCTTTTGGTAATGATTTTTAGAAAGGGTGGTTTTCTTATTTTTTATTTGAAAAAATTAATTTATCGTGACATAAAATATAAAAGTCGTTTTAAGTGTTTGTTAATCAATGTTTTTATTTTGGAAAAAAAACAACATAATAAAAAATAAAATGTTAACAAACAATATTTTTTTTTTTATTCAAAAAAAGATTTAGTTTGATCGCAATATATATGATGCGCATTTTATTTTATTTTTATTTTTTTTGCCATTGACTTTTTTCCTAGTGGTGTGTTTTAAGAGGCTTATAATGAGAACCACTTTAAAAAAAATAAATGTATAAATCACTTAAAACATGTCATGTCAATTGATGGGACATAAAAGGAAGAATAATACTACACTTCGTACTCATTTATCACACTTATGTCATACTGACTAACATAGCATGTTTTAAGTGGCTTATAATGCCAAACATTTTAAAAAGAAAAAGAAAAAGAAAAAAACTAAAGTATAAGTCACTTAAAATACGTTATTTTAGCTAATGTGACGTGAGTGTGATAAGAGTAATACTACATATCATCATTTTATCATTCTTTTATCTCTCAAAGTTATTGTGACTTTTAAAATCACTATTGAATTTGGGATAGATCATTATTGAAGTTTGATACATTATGATTTTAAAAGCACATCAACTTTGAGGGATAAAATGATGGTATGTAACATTACTTGTGTGATAAATAAGTGTGAAGTATAGCATTATTTTTCATTTAAGAATAGTGTTATTCTTCACACCCATTTAATTACACTTATGTCACACATGTTGAAATAACATGTTTTTTTTTTTTTTTTTTTTTGAAAGAAAATTCCAATATCACATAAATCAATACTCAGAAAAAACAATTGATCCCACAAAAAGGATCTAGGGACAGTATTGTTCCCTAGTTAAAATAGATAAAATGCTCAACGGAAAGTCTTCTAACCAAATCTGCTCAACCTTATTACGGGTTGCTTCCTTTGCTAAAGTGTGCGCCGCCATATTACATTCTCTAGGTGTAAAAGAGAATTTCGCCAATCTGAAGCTTTGCATCTCATCATGGATAGTTTCAATGAAATGGCCGATTTTAGATAAAAAAAAAAAAAAGGGGGGGGGGGGGGGGGGGCTGAATTAATTTCCTTTACTACTGTATTGGCATCCCCTTCAAACAAAACGTAAAAAAAACCAACCTCTTTGCAAAATTGCACCGTATATAATGCACCCATTACCTCCGCCAAACTAGAATCTGCCACCATCTCCATCGTAATACATTTTTCTCCCAAAATCAAACCATAGTAGTCTCTGACCACTATGCCTAAGCCAACCCATCATTTTGTGACATTAACTGACGCATCCCAATTGCATTTATAAATACCTTCCGGAGGATATGTCCACCTACTTCGTCGATCACAACAAGAGGTTCGGCCTTCTTCAATTCTAGCCTCAGGTGACAAGCATCTTTTATACTCATCTTGGGCATTAATAGCTTCCATCATAAGGGTGTTTGGGTGTAGAAATATACCCTCAAATATCAACGAGTTTCGCCGCAACCATATGCGTCTACAAATCACCGCCATCAAAGCAAGTTGCTCCTTAGTGAACCTGTTCATAACATATTCAAAAAAGCTTTAAAATCAAGTACACTACAAGAGCATTTTTGAAAACATCTTGTCCCCCCTACACATCCCTCGTTGCTGGACACTCCCACAACACATGTAAAATGGTCTCATCTTCAAATTCACAACAAGGGCACTTCATGTTATCCACCACCATTTTAAGGAAAAGATTGGTTTTGGTGGGTAAAATATTATTGCAAGCTCTCCAACAAAAAACCTTCACCGTATTGGGTACCTCCATGGACCAAATTGCTTTCCATACTTCCTCCCCCTTCACCCCACTAGAACATTGGCCCCCTTCTCTATCTTGTATTTCTTTGCACAAATGATAAACACTTCTAACAATAAACTCACCATTTTTGGTACCCATCCAAACCATCCTATCCTTCGGAAAGCCCGGACTTAAAGGAATTTGGCAAATAGCCATTGCTTCATTTTCTTCAAAAACCTCCTTAATAAGACATGATTTCCACACTTTCATCTCTACATCAATTAACTCATCCACTGTAGCATTTGCATAAATGATTTTTGGGGTAGATTGAACTGAATAAGAGATCGGAATAGGCAACCAACGATCAACCCAAACCCTAATTGATTTCCCATCTCCTACCCTCCATAATAATCCTTGAAATAATAAATCCCTTGAGCCAAATAAACTCCTCCAAGCATATGATGGTTTCGAACCCAGCTTGGCCTCCAAAAAACTCTCATTGGGAAAATACTTTGCTTTTAGGATCTTTCCCACCATGGAATCCGGGTCCTGTAACAATCTCCACCCTTGTTTAGCGAGTAATGCCTTGTTAAAAGACACCAAATCCCTAAACCCAAGACCTCCAATAGACTTTGCCCTTCCCATTTTTTCCCAACTCATCAAATGCATTTTTGAATTATTAGACATATGAGACCACCAAAAATTCTACATCAGCTTATTAATCTCCTTGCACAAGGAGATCGATAATAGGAATACCCCCATACTGTAGATTGGAATAGCTTGAACCACAGCCTTCAAAAGAACCTCTTTTCGAGCCTGAAATAGCTTATAATGCCAACCTTTTTAAAACATTTAATGTCAACTTATGTGACATGCATGTGATAAATGGGTGTAAAGTATAGCATTACTCTTTTTTCTTTTTCTTTTTCTTTTTTTTTTAAAAAAATTGATTTCCACTAATTGGAGGTTATTTATTTATTTATTTTGTAAGTACAACAAAAAAAGACATAGGCCGAGGGTGGTCTTTCCCACTATGGATAGGGGAAGAGGGCGGAGGGGGGGAGACATGGGAATGCAGTTAGAAAAGCATCTGGAAGCGACTCAATAAAAAAGCCACATGGTAGATACATAAGTTTGCATTTTAGTTAACCTTTCTAGCTTTTGAAGCGGAAAGATGAGGGGTCAGGACATGGTGTCTTGGATGAGAGGAGGAAAACGCCAATGCATGGTAAGGGAGGGCTGCTGAAGAGCAAGGATGATCACAAGAGAATCGTTCTCCAAAGTGAAAAGAAGTGAGATTCAAGATTCAAATAACGTGCCAATTGTGCAGCCGGGAGAGCTGCCAAAGCTTCACCATAATTGGGATCACATGAAGAGCCAATCTGAGAAATTGATTTAACAATGATTCCACTAGAGATGAGGCAAACAACTTGAGTAGAGAAATGATCACGAATGGTTGTATTAAAGTTGATCTTGAAATAGTCCACCGGAAGAGGGGACCACTGATCCAGTCTTCAGAAGCTTTGCATTAATTATATTCCAGGTAGCAAAGTGTTACAAAGTGATTTTTATTTATTTATTATTTTTTTTTATGGACTTTGAGAGCAGGGGCGGACCTACATGGCGGTAAGGGGCGCCCTGGCCCCTCCAAGCCCCAAAATTTTTTCCCAATTTTTTTTTAAAAAATTTTACCCATAATTTTTTTTTTTTTTTTTTTTATTTTTGCCCCTCCTTTTTTTTTTTTTTTTTTTTTTTTTTTTTTTTCTCTCAATTTGACCCATATTCACAAGCTAGGCTGGTCCGCCACTGTTTGAGAGAGCCTTATTCCTGTGAAACCACGAGCAACAGTTGCAAAAATTTGAAACAGGCCAGTGAAAGTCTTTGGAAGGGATGCCAATAACCTGTCTAGGGTAGAAAATTGATTCAATCCACGAAGCTAGAGAAGTAAAGTGCAGGGCATGAGAATGAAGAGGCCAGAAAGACTCTCCAGATGACCCGACCAAAAATACAATATATATATGTGAAAGAGTGAGAAGATCAACCGGCCGGAGGAATATGAACGGCAGACAGTTGGACTGGAGGATGGCTTTTTCAGATCCAAGAATTCAGATTTGGATTGTGATCAAAAAAATTACCAGAGCGGACGTACATGATCTACAACTGCGTGACCGGCAAGTTGGTGGCATTTGTGGTTGGGCAAACATTTCTTCCAAATTACATAAAAATCTTGTTAAATAGCAATGATAAAGCTGAAAGAAACATATTTTTTTAATAAAATTTCTTTAAACTTTATCCTTATTATTTAAAAAATATGTGCTTTTCAAATGTAAAATTGACTCACAGCATTTTTTATATATTGAATTAAAGAAAATTCTTTCAATCAAGTTCGGAAAATAACTGTCCTTTGTTCTGTTCTTCCAACCAAGCGAAGACCCAAACGGCGGAGTGCACGGGTGTAGAAACGGAGCACCAGGTCTTTGGTTTGTGAAGATCAAGCAGGATAGATTGTGAAGTTTTTTTAACGTCAGATTGTAACTTCTATTTTTGGGTAAGTTAGATTGTGACGTAAATGGTAGATCTCTGAGGCCTAATAACATTAAATCATGACGAATAACTGGAGTTAGGAAAACCTTTTTTTTTTTTTTTTTTTTTTTTTTTTTTTTAATTTTTTTTAATTTTTTTTGCACTTAATGTCTTGTCTATTTGTTGATAGAAAGGCACGAGGCTTTCATTTCAGTCTTCAGACAAGAGATCGAAGCCTAAGACTTTGTGAGCAGAGAATCATTACGGATAAAACTAGCTAGAAACAGTAAACAAAACTATGGTCGTTACAGATGATAAAGCTTTTATGTGGGTCAATGCCAGCTGAACCATGCGAATATTACATAACTGACCTCGTTAAATTATCCTAATGCAAACAATTAGTTGACGTTTACACTTCTGCGTAAGTTACAAGCAAAGTTTAAGACAACATCATATAGAGACCAAAACGAGATGTCGGCTAACCTCACAGTGATGACTTTGATGGGGCTGTCAATCTCCATGGTTGCTTCTTTCATTGTCAACCAGCTGGAGCTTGAAATTGGCCTACGAAGTTGCTGATTCCCCATGCATTCCACCGACCCACCAATCCTGAGCTTGTTTGATAGAATACAGAAAAGAACAGCATAGTGCTATTACTGTTTATGCATTTTTTTTTTTTTTTTTTTTTTTTGTTTTTTTATACTTTCTACCACCGATCAACATCAAAATATTTTCACTTTTTTCACTTTTTATATCACATCAATAATTTTTTATTACTATTCAAATAAAAAAATTCACTACAATACAAAATTTTTTCACTTTTTTATGCAAATTCTTTTTATTTTATATCACATCATCACTTTTTACTAATTTCAAAACTAACAACCCACTACTCTGTTCTGTTCTGTTCTGTTCTGTACATGTCTTTGCCAAAGAAGCCCGAATGTTTTCACCAAATAACACTCCAGAATGTTTTCATCACAATTTAATTAAGACCAACATAGACAGTACCATGTTCAATATCAATAGACAGTTTTTCTTTTCTTTTCTAGCAACCATGAAAAACTATAATGACCCTTTTAATTTTTCTGCTCTCTGCTTCCTTCATTCTAACACAAATTAACAAAAAAGTATAACAATGCTCAGACTTACTGGGCCACGAGTCAAAGAATAATTTTTAAAATCTTTGTTTTGAATATAACTTTATTAATATAAATGAGGTTTCCAACTTTAATCAGGGGATCGGCATGGTATTTGAAAATCCATAACCATTAGCAGGCATATTGGGAGTGCACGGGATGTTGTTTATTCTGTTTCTTCTGAGAGAATGTGGGTCTATTAATCCTGCCTTGTGAGCTGCAATCACACCAATGGCTTCCCAATAGTTTGAGACCTTGACCTGTATAAGAGATAGAATTCCGTTATTATACATGCAGTTCATTTGGAAACAAATCACTTTATGATATGTTCAGATGGAAGAATGACTTCCAACAGTCACGAGGATGGTTTACAATGGCCCTGTTAGGGGACCTGACTCTTTTTCTTTTTTGTCTCTTCCAATTTTTTTCCATTTTCCCCCTATTTTTACCGCAAATGCAAATTGTAATGAACAATATCTTAATCTAATCTAAGTTCATGACTTTCAGAAAATTGTTTGACATACAGATGTACCTAATTCCAAAAAGAACATGAAAAATAAAATTGTCTTAAATAGACCTTTATACAATGGCGGACCTACATGGGGGCTAGGGGGGGCCTGGCCCCCCCAACCCCCAGAATTTTTCTCAAAAAAAAAAAAAAAAAAAAAATTAAAATAAATAATATAAAATAAAATTTTACCCTTAATTTTGTTTACTTTTTTAGGTTTGCCCCTCCAAATTTTTTTTCTTTCAATTTGACCCTCCCATATTTGCAAGGCTGGGTCCGCCACGGGTATATATCTTTATAACTTCACCCACAAAGAAAATATTGATGCCCACTATTTCAAGGATACATCGTAACAGTAATATCGAAAGCAAATCTTATGCTGGTCTCACGACTCTAGGCATACTGTAAAAAGAAGTATGGAGGCCATATAAGAAGAACATGTGAAAACTAACAGAAGGAATTTGAGACGGATGGGGATAATTCAGGGAAATTTTCAGCCAAGTGTAACAAAGGGAATTCAGAAACTCTCTATCCTTATTCAAATAATTTCACCAGCTCAAATGGCACCAGGGTCATAATTGTAAAGGGCATAAGTAGTTTCTGATGGAAGGACTAGAGTGGAAACAAGAGGAAGAGCAGCTTCTGTTTTGCTGCTTAGGAAAGCTGGAGGATGTGCATGCACAACCAGGCCCTCAATCAAGAAACTATTGAAGATAAATTCCCATTCTTCTCGTTAATAAATTATTAGATGAATTGTATGGAGCTACAATATTTTCAAAACTAGACCTTAGATCAGGCCGGATACCACCTTATTAGGATTAGACCGAAGAATATACTCAAAACTTTCTTTAGGGTTCATGAGGGCCACTGAGCTTTAATTTAGTAATGCCTTTTGGGCTTACTAATTGCCCTCAAACTTCAAGGGTTAATGATTGACATTTTCAATTCCTATCTAAGAAAATTTGTCATAATCATTTTTTTATGACCTTAAGAAGATCACTTGAAGCATTTAAGGGTAGAATTAAAAACCCTGCAGCAGCATCAGTTATATGCTAAAAGATCAAAATGTAGATTTGGTTGTAAGGATGTGGATTACTTGGGGCATCTAATCTCGAAAGGAGTCAAGGCAGACCCAATTAAAATTGAAGTTATTGTAAAATAACATTTTCCTAAAACTTTATGGGGTTTTTGGATGGGAGTGATCTTTTAGGATTCTTGGAAATTTTAAAAGATTACCATGTTTGGCTGCATTTATGTGAAGGGAATCCAGATATCCAAAGGAATGTGGATTCCCATCCAACTGCCTTTTGCTGGGAATGTAGATTCCCTTCTAAAGAGATGTGAATCCACAATTCCTTGCCCGAGGGAAAGTTTTCTTTATTTCAAATGACAAAAATGCCAACATTCCCTTGTATATAAAATTTGTTATAGTCAAGTTTTAATACAACTTTTTGGGATTTATCATTTTTTAATGGGCACTAATCTAAAAGCCAAATTAGTGCCCTGTAGTTTAAATAGTTCCTTCTAGAAGGAGCTTATAAAAATATGATCTCGATTTGTCATTAGAGTTGCAAGCATTCCTCGTAGTTTAAGAACGTTAGTTACGAATAGCTATGCTATTCTAGAGCTATTCTAGCTGTTGCGCAAGGATGGGACACCGAAATAAAATAACCATACTTAGTCTGTCAACTACCACCAAAATCACCCTATTTCCATGGGATAGAGGCAATCCCTCAATAAATCCGTGGAAATGTCTCCAAATTTGTGTTGGAATGGGAAGAGGTTGTAGAAGTACTGGTGGTATAGTGTTTTCACGTTTACTCTTCTAGCACATATCACATTTTTTGGATGAATTTTTTAATCTCCTCTCTCATCAACTCATCGTTGACCCTTCTAGCACGTTTACTCTTCTAGAATTCTGCCTTCGCCATATGCAAAGGGCTACTGTGAACTCACTCGAATTTTCCCAAGTTCGACAGTCAGCTTGTGTACGTATATTCTGTATTTGTAGAACAATACTTCATTCTTTCTTGAATACTTTCTACTGTCTAGATTCCCTCCTTCCACCTGTCACTACAAAAAAACTTGCAAGTTGCCACGTGTATAGGGCCCATAAACGTGGCAAACTGTTCGCTAGGTGTGTGCGGCGTGGAAGATTCGGTTGTTGCGAAATGTACAATTTGCCACGTGTCCACTTTGCCACTATGCCACGTGTCACACCGAACACGCCGCGACACGTCAACCATGTGTAATGTCAGCCGCGTGGATTTAATACTCGTGGCACATTGACCACGTGAATTATGGTCCACGTGGATTAAATACACACGGCTGACTGTAAGCCACGTGGATCTAAGTCCACATGGCCGACAGTTGGCCGCGTGGACCATAATCCACGTGGCTAATGTGCCACGTGAACTTAGATCCACGTGGCCGACTGTCGGCAACGTGGACTTAAATCCACGTTGCTGGCTGTGGCCACATGGATCAAAGTCCACGTGGCAAATTTTTTTTTCTTTTTTTTTTTTTCATTTTTCCAAAAAAAAAAAAAAACCGCAATATATTGCTATGTTTTTTTACCCAAAAATATCACAAAAATATTAGGACAACATTTGAAATTTACCATAAACACAAAATCAAATTACGCAAATCAATAATTATAAGTCCAACACGACAATAGATTATGTACTAATAAACGTTATTGTTACTAACAAATTTAAATTATACAAAATATCTACAAATCTTATGGCCGCCCCTGCAGATCACGAGTTCCCATACCGAGCGTGTACTCGCCAACAGGCGATTGCTGTGCGAGTGATGGTGTAGCGGACGATGGTGTTCCGACGGGGGAGTGCTGACTCAGCTGTCGTCCAATAGGCGAAAACGGACCTATCGTTGTTGCATTAACTGCAAGTAATGAAAACAATTTAAAATTTTGATTATATGCATATCAAGTCCATAACATTGATTAAAAATAAGCAGTTTACACAATATTAATCATACCTGCAGATGCACTGCTAACAAACGATGTACTATCACCATTTGGAGGTGGAGACTGCTGAGCACTCGGGCTCGCATGTGATACTCCCATGGAGGTGAGCACAGCCTCGAGTTGTCGCAGGCGTTGCTCCAAGGCGTCATTCCTCTGGGTCTTAGCCTGTAGCAATGTCTCCATTGTCGCCATCCTGCTGTCATGTATGGAGCAGCCCCGCACTACAAAAAAAATGTCCATTCTTGGCATTTTTTAAATGCCAGGAATGCATCAATAAATGCCAAGAAACAAGTTCCTGACATTTGATTCCTGGCAGTTGCATCTACCACAATTGCAGTGTCTGGAAATGTATAGTTACTGGCATATGTGATATATGCCAGAATATCTTGGCACAAGAATTATTGCCAGTAATGAACCAACAAGCGCCAGGAAATAATTCCTGGCGCATTGTTGCACCCTCTGGCACTCCTGGCGCATGCCCATGCGCCAATGAATTTGAAACTCCTGTGCAGGAGTTTCAAATTCATGTGCCAAAAATTTATAATTTTTATTTAATTAATATTAATTTGTATTAATTTTGTAGAACCGGAATTTTTAAAAACTCTAAAATCAGTTTCTAAAGCACCAAAATCCTTATAAACAAAGAATTAAACATCATACACAAATCCTAATAAACTACGTACTTAAACATATTATAATATACAAATTCATAAACAAGAAAGTACTCATTGCATGTCATTCAAAAAAGTCTTCATTTAATATCTTTGTCATTCACTGCTTAACAATATCCCCCAAAATAATGAACATATTACAAAAATCCTGATAAACATATTACATCATACACTATCCCTTGTCATGCAGTCTTCCAAAACTATCCTGAAAAATCAAAAAATCAGTAAGATCATTCTGCTGTAAATGAACAATTTCTGTTAGCGACAGCACAATCTCACAATGTTCATTCAACAACCTGTACAATAGTTCAATCAACAGCGGTGGTGATCCTCTCAAATTGTAAATTCCACCAACTCCTGTAGGGCTGCCACCTAACATTGCATGTGAAGTAGCATCATCTATCAAAAGCAATTGGAGAAGTTGAAGATATATTATATTTGCAACTTATGCACATTTTTCTACATTAAATGGGAGTCAATGATAACAAGCTCACAATCAACCCTGAGCAAGAAAGACAAGAATAGAGTTTAAGGGGGCACTAGCATGAGTCATTAGTGGTTTTGTTTCCTTCTTTATTTCTTTGATAAATGAGATAACAAACTGTTATTTAGAAAGCAAAATAGGTCTAAGCTTTAGAGCGATACAAATATTTCCTGCAATTCAAATACTTATCAGGACTATATTGCTGTTTGCATCTTCTGACAGTGTGAATATGCTATGCTCTATTACAATTATGGTTTATCGATATGTATGGCACTACTCTCTTCTATCAAGTATGGTATAATGTAGAAACAAAAGCAAAAGACAAGCATGACAGTGAAATCAGATTTCTTTGCTAGCTCTTGAAGAAATATTACTATTTCTCTAAGAATATATGCAGCATATATATATATTCACGGCCCAGATACAAGCTAATACTTTGATTTACTGCTTAATTGTCTTAAGGTGCAACAAGTAATTTGAACAGTATCCTAAAGGCTTAGTTAGTTTGTCTCATATGGATTTATTTTCCTCCAAAATTTGCAACTAAACATTATGTTTCATGCATATCATGCTACTGTTTTCCCAAAGCTAGCCTACAAAACAAGAAAGGGAACTCACAAGGCTTCACATTAATTTTAACAACTGATATATGTATAGAAAATCATAGCACAATGGAGAAGGAAATTAACCCATTAAAACTTAGCACTTTCTAGATAGCAAGTAAACAACAAATTTGCAACTACTTGAGGAAAAATGACTTACATGGTATAGATGGATCAAGAAAAGGCACAGGGTGGATTCCATTTCCATGAGCCATAAATGGGGGTACAATAGGAGCATGTCGATAAGAAGAAATCTCCAAATCCTAAAACAACAAAAATTTATCTTCTTTTTTTAATGAAACAAGTTTAATTTCATTCCAAAGGAAAGCAGGAAAAGATCCTGAACAAAGAGCAAGCAGATAGAGTAGCTTCCAACTAACAAAAAGTAGAACCCAAGCATCTTGAAAATGCAACAAAAAGGGCAAATATTTTGTTTTTTTATAACCAATACATGTACCACTAACTACTCTGAATCAAGGATTCATGTGGGGAAAATCCTGCTGAGTGCACAGATTCTTCTTAGCCTCTGAATCTTCAACCTTCAAGAAGAAACTAGAGTCAATGTAATGAATGTAATTCCTAGTATAAAATATATGAGTCTCCATTTCCTACCACAGACTTCTCAGCATCTTTCATAAATAGAATGAAAGGGGAGCTTCTACTTTCTCTAGTTACAACTTGGGAAAAATATATTATTAAGTCATCAAGCAGATGATGAAAAACAGCACAAAATAGGGTGATAAAAAACTACCTCAAACAAAGTGTTAATAAGTAACTTGTCCAAGTCTTCCGAGCCCGTGTCCAAACGAAGATCAGTAACTGTGTGTGTGTGTGAGAGAGAGAGAGAGAGAGAGAGATTCAATATAGAGCAATCACCCCTAAAATAACCAACATCATACACAAATCCTGATAAACTAATTACTTAAACATATTCTGGAAAACAAATTCATAAACAATAAAGTCATTGTCATCCAAAAAACCCACAAAATTCTTCTTCCTAATCATCCACTCCATCATCTTCTTTCTCACCATCCACTCCATCATTGTCACAACCTGCGTTGGTGACACATTCGGGGAGATTCGAGAGAATAGGTCGATAATCAAAGTCAAAGTTTGGCTGACTGACCATCTACATAGAGCAAATATTTTGATCATAATATGAAGGAAAAAAAAAAGTATTCATTATATATGCTAAAGACAATGTTATCTATATACTGATGGGAGCGAATTCTGAAACGCAGCTTTAAATTCCTCAAATTCCTTGATAAACTGAGCATAGTTAACATATTGTGGATAGTTAGATGGGACTTGTGGTGCAGAAGAGGATGTGGCCTTAGAGTCAAATGCATGCCTAATGCCCAATCCGCGTACGCGTCCAGGCCTTTCTTTGCCAAATACTTGTCCATATGCGTCATTTGGATCCCAATCTATACAACCATGTGTGAGCATTCGTGTCGATGCAGACAATTTTGACATAATCTCCTTCATTAGTGCCTATAAAAAGATAAACGGATTAGCAAATCCCTGGTTTGTCATGTCACCTCCTTCTATGACACCAATTTAAAAAACCTCAAACAACCATTAAAAAACCAAAAAATTGGAAAAAGAGCAATTATACCAACAAAATAAATCAAACACATACGATTTTATCCCCCGCCTCTGCTGTCACAGGAGTGCCATCCTTGTGTGTGTGAGTTTCAATAAATAACGAGCTTCTGTTAGGGCCTTTCCCTGATCCTGACTCCTACATATTACGAATTCAAAAACATACATTCAAAATAAATTTTGTTAAAGGCCATCTAATGCAAGCACCCACACAATATCTCTTTCAATGCGTACCTATTCAAAATATAGCTTAGCTAAGCTCTTTGACCCATATGTGTGTAGAATGTTTTGCTTGTCCCGACGTTCCTTATTTTGAAGGGCTTTCCTCTACATATTTTCAATAAAATAGTGAGATACATAAGCGTTACAAATGTTGGGATGTTAATAAAGATACGTTGTTACCTGCACTTTGGGATCACACCAATGTCGAACTTCAGCTTCAAAATCAACAAGGTTGCTAATGTATTGCGGATCAGTCGTGGCAATAACATGCTCTGCAGACTCACCTGGCTGGATGTTCAATGACTTCTTAAGTTCGTATTTGTACTCCCTCCTCCTTTTTGACAATTCCGAGTATGCATGTTTTTTTACAACTTCTAGTGGAAGATTCGTCTCAAACTTAAACTTCCTCTACATCGAAGTTATAACCACAACGGTGTCAGTACTATCTTTCCAACAAATAGTGATAGTAGATATAATTAACAAAGACAACTAAATGAAGCAAATCTATATATAAATTCATTTTCTCACGTGAATAATTTCCCACATTGCTTCTTTTTTGTCAATTGGCACAGACCTCCAGTCATTGGGGATTAGAGGGCATAAGCTAGCTGTTCTCACAATGGAAGAACAAAAGCCAGGGAACTTCTCGCTACCCACTCCAACTACCTGACCGTCATTATTCATTAGAATGACAATCCGCAGTTCACCACGTAATTGCCAAACATTTTTGGCTCCACCTACACTACATGTATCACGAATTCCATTCTCATCTGTAATTTAAACAGAACTTATGTTAAAAACAAATTGTTAAAATATAAGTAAACCAAACTATTAAATCATAAACAAATTGCATACCAATAGTCATGACCACCCCCCTTTTGTAAGTCGTTTGTTGGGCCTTCAGGGTGCTTTGAGATGGCCACTCTTGAAGGTCATGTGTTGTGGGGGATGACTGTGCATGAAGTCCAGTGATGGGTGCGGGTGAATCTTGTGTCTCCCGATCAGGTGATTGGGTCTCGTCATCGGTGCCTATTGGTTGGTGCAGCGGTACAGAAACTTTTGAATTGATCAAACGTCTATATTTACGAGGCGCCATTTATACCTGTAGACATGAAAACACCTGTTAGCAGTGAAACCAACAAAATAATAGGATTAACACATTAAAAAACATTGTCAAAGTATGAACAAAATTTATCACATATTGAAATATGTTAACACTATATTTACCTAAGTATTTTAACTGAAAGTATTTCCTATTTGAACCACCGTAGAATTATCTACTATTGTTCCTTCTATATCATTTCGAACCAACTCATAATTATCAAATTCTTCTGCATGCGTATCTTGGATCTGAAGGTCGAAAGGCTCGCACTCACGATAAGTGTCATCAGTATCTTCATTTGATTCCCCCTGACCGACGTCGTACACATCTCTTGCTTTTGTATGAACTACGGCAACCCAATTTGGGTTCCTATCGTCCGTAACATAATATACTTGTGTTGCTTGATAAGACAATATGAACGGATCATCAGCGACATTGTCACCAACGTGTATTAGGTGAGTGAAATTCACAAGGATTAAACCATATTCATCCTTCATCCATCCCCTACCCCGTGTTACATCCGCCCAGTTAGACTTGAATAACACGTATCGTGATCCATCGTAATACTGCACCTCAAATATGCGAGTTAGCAAGCCGTAGTATGTCGGGCCATCTATACCGAGTACACTAACTCCACTATTTTGGGTTGTCTTTCCTTGATCGTTCTCAATAGTACGAAACAAATTTCCATTGCTGACATATCGCTTAAATTCTGATGCTGTTCTTAGAGGCCCTATGGCATGCCACTTTAACTTTTCCCCTAATTCATTTAAGCGGAGCTCGTCCATTTGTTGAACCTGAGATATGGGTGTCACATCATTAGAGTGAATATAATTTCACAAAAGGTAGGCAATAAATTTACCATGTGTATCACCGTGCAACATAACACTTACATAGTCCTTAAACCAATATGGAAATTCTTCAATATGCTTCTTATTCAAATCCTCTATCGTTACGCTTTCCATATCGCTTGAACGACTTAGTGCATCAACGTGAAGCCTGCATATTTCACCTATTAACGTCAGCATTTCAGTCATATAATCTAAACAATATTTTACTCGTGATATTAAAATTGCAACTCACGTGCGATATGGAGCGAACATATCGATGTTTAAAAGGATATATCTATGTGCCTGATTCAATGTAGTGTCGTCAAGTTCGACAGTACGAACCGCCCCTCTAGAGTCGTCCAACTGTCTAGGTGGCCGGTTGTGAACCGTTGTCACGTTTTCCAAATACCGTGAACAATATGTTAGTTGTTCATCTGTTATATACCCTTCTGCAATAGACCCTTCTGGTGCAGCTTTGTTACGAACATTTATCTTGAATCGATGTAGACACTAATACATATTACATAAAAGTGTGTAATCGAGTACTATGGAGTATAAAAGAACTTATATTGAATGAATTGTGTCGTACCTCTCAATAGGATACATCCAACGATAGTGAACGGGTCCACCTAACTTACATTCACGAACCAAATGTATGACAACATGCACCATCACTGTGAAAAATCCTGGCGGAAAGATTCTTTCCATATCACACAAAATGAATGAGATTCGACCTTCAAGGCGATCCAAATCCTCTAATCGCAATGTTTTGCAACAAATCTCTCTGAATAAAGAAGACAACTCTATTAAAGGTTTTATAACCTTCCTTGGCAATGTTCCACGCAGTGCAATTGGCATGAGTTGTTGCATGATGATGTGACTATCATGACTTTTTAAACCCTTAATACAACGTTCCTTAAGTTTCACACAACGTGTTACATTTGAAGCATACCCATCTGGCACTTTCACATTTGCCAATATCGCCAAGAAGTCATATTTCTCCTTATTAGACATTGTGAAGCATGCGGCCGGTAAAATTGTTTTGTTAGGGCTAGTTCGGACAGGGTGTAGTTCACCTCTCAAACCCATCTCTTCTAAGTCAAGACGTGCCTCGTAGTTATCCTTTGTCTTACCTTTCATGCCCAACAATGTGCCTATAATATTGTCAAGAACATTTTTCTCTATGTGCATAACATCAAGATTGTGACGCAACAAATTATCTTTCCAATAAGGCAATGTAAAAAATATACTCCTCTTCTTCCACTTTACTGGCCCCACCGTAGAAGCTCGACGGCTCCCTCTCTTTTGCCCTACACAAGGTTGATCTTCAACAAATCCAACTCCTCCTAACTGTGACATGATCTCTTCTCCATTTAACACAATAGGTGGAGGATCCAATTCTTGGGTACCATCAAACAATTTCTTATCCTTTCGGAACCTATGATTCATTGGCAACCATCGCCTGTGCCCCATATAGGCAAATTTAAGTCCATTTCTTAAGCGTTTCGCCCGGGTATTATGCATACAACATGGACATGCAGCGCGCCCTTTCGTACTCCACCCAGACAAGTCACCATATGCAGGAAAATCATTTATTGTCCACATCAAGGCCGCACGCATAGTAAAGTAACCCTTTGTGGCTACATCATAAGTTTGTACTCCGACATCCCATAATTCCTTCAGTTCTGATATTAGTGGCTCTAGGTATACATCTATTTTCATTCCAGGTACACTTGGGCCTGGGATAATCAAGGATAACATAATAGAAGCTTGTTTCATGCTCATCCACGGGGGTAAGTTGTACGGTACCAACATTACCGGCCAAGTACTATAAGAATTGCTCATATTAACCGAAAGGATTAAATCCGTCTGACGCTAAGCCAAGCCTGACATTGCGTGGGTCAATCGCAAATTCTGGGTACCTCTCATCAAATGTCTTCCAGGATTCACCATCGGCTGGATGCCGTAGTACCCCATCCTTGGTGCGCTGATCATAGTGCCATTTCATGTGTGAAGCAGTCTTCGTTGACATAAACAACCTTTGTAACCTTGGAATCAAAGGAAACCACCTCAATACATTCGCCGGTTTTCTTTTTGATTTTTGTGACGAATCATCATCCAACCTCATGGTCTGCTTCCACTTTGACGCTTTGCATTTTGTACATCTTTCTAAATTCTCGTTGTCCTTCCAAAACAGCATACAACCATTGCGACATGCAGGGATCTTCTCGTATCCCAACCCCAAGTCCCTCATGTATTTTTTGGCCTGATATGTGTCTTTAGGCAGCTTTGCATCTTTTGGAACAATTCCTTTAAGAAACCCCAGCAATTTTGAGAACGATGTGTCACTCCATCCACTTTCACACTTCAAATTGAATAGCCCAATAGTAGCACTAAATATACTGTGATCAGTGCATCCGGACCACAGCGGCTCGTTTGCTTCTTTCAACAACTCGAATAACTTTTTAGCTTCCTCAGTGCATTCTTCATCATGTTCTTCTGCTACATTATCGTCTTCCACACCCATCTGAGACCCATCTTCATCTACCCGAATATCTTGCATGGGGAAAGTATCATGCAAGAGGGATTGCATCCCACTGTCGCCTTCATGAATTGGGTCCATATTGACTGGAGCGTTACTAACTTGATCAGCAACGGTTAACAGTTGTTCTCCATGCATGAACCATGTTGTGTAACTCTGCATAAACCCTCCTTTTCCCAATACCAGATGGTTGTATACATCACTAGAAGGTAGTGTCTTCTGAAAATAACACTTATTACACGGGCAAACTAATCTCCCAGGTGTATTTGTGTTTTCTAGTGCAAACTCAATAAAGCGTAACACACCATTCCTATACTTGGGATCAAACCTAGGCATTGTGATCCAACTCTTGTCCATCACTAAACTGCACTATAAATTAAAATAACTATGAATTTTCAATCATTATTAGAACAAAGATGTATAATTAGAACAAATGGATGTCTAATATTATGACTAGAGATATTTCTCTTAACTATATATTATGACTTTTAAGAAAAACATAAGAACAATATTAATGCCTAAGGAAAAAAGAGAAGCCATAATCTTCAAGGTGATTAACAAAAGCCATATAATTTTAAGGCCAGACAATATAAAAAGAGAAAGTAGAAATTAAATGAAATGATAGCTACAATGTCTATGAAACTAGTGTCATCTCGTTATATGGAAACTAATAGATAAGTTATTCACTGGGAAAAAAAATAAAAAACCAAAATTCTCTTAAAAAATGAAGGTTAATTAACTTATATATACACTGAAAGTGCATGTTCATAAACTAAGCTGAGTAATTACTGAAATTAATTCATAGATTTCCTTAGAGGCATGCTGCACCCAGTTTTTGTGTTAGTTTGATCTAACATTGCAGATTTCCTAAGAGATGAGAGGACTAATATTTGACTAAGCTGATTAACAAATCTAATATTGCAGATTTAGTAAAATTAATGTACAGATTTCCTTAAAAGCATGCTGCACCCACTTTTTGTGTTAGTTTGATCTAACATTGCATATTTCCTAAGAGATGAGAGGCCTAGTATTTGACTAAGCTGAATAACTAAACTAATATTGTAGATTTATTGAGTTTTAGATACATATTATATTATATATCACAATAGCACCAAATGGACCCAAGTACATCCCATAACTATAAAAGATTACTCTGTTGAATATTTGTTCATTTATGTGTTTTTATACTATTAAACCAAACTAAATATCTGTTAAAAACACACAAATAAAAATAGGAGACTAATAAAACCATAAAAGAACATAATGGAATAACCAAATGGACCCACCAAGTACAACCCATAACTAGAATAGATTACTTTGTCCAATATTTGTTCCATTATGTGTTTTTATACTGGCTAATTTGTTCTAGCACTTATTACAGTGTCTCATATCCATTTGTGTCCACTTTCTCTTCCTGAAAGAACCCCGAATTTTGCTTGAACTCTTGCTGTATTAGTTTTTGTTTGTTTGTTTTTGTAAAAAGTGCATTGCATAAATTAAAATAAAAAAAAAAAACAATAATACAAAAAGATGACAAGAAATAAACTTAACATCTAAGAATAAGCCAAATAAATCACGGATTCAATAATTTGATGACATGAAAAGGGCAGTTGAAAATGATGATTTTTTAGGTGATCTAATAAATGGGCTGTCCAAACAGTATGTGATTTATAATTTTACTTCAACTCTTGCTGAAAATCCACCAAGTATGAATTTTCAACTCTTGTCCATCACTAAAGTTTTTGTTTTTTTGCTCTGTTCTGATACTTTTTTTACTGTGCACCAATGGGGCTTTCAAAAAAAAAAAAAAAGAAGAAGCTAAAAATTGATCTAAATTCTGAACGGCTTGAAGAAAAAAAATTGACAGACTAAAATAACTAGTGTAAGAAGAATGACAATTTGATGGCTTGAACTTGCTTCAGACTTTTGAGTTTTGTTCAATAAATCAACTACAACTAGAACATTGAGTTGATTTCCAAAAAAAAATAAAAAATGAAACATTGAGTGCCTTTTGCCTTTTTGACTTTGTTGGCAGATTATAATAGATAAAGATAAATATCTTAAGTTGGTAACAAATAGTGATGTGTTAAAGCAAAAAAAAAATAAAAAGAAAAAGAAAAAGGGAGCAACGTACTGAGCAGGCTTCAAAGGCAGGTTTTGGACTTTTGTTTATTTATTTAAACGACTCGTTTTGGAGAACAATAGGAGACACTGTATCGTCTTCTTCTACCTTCATCTAACCTAAAAGCTGAAACTAACAGAAAAAAAAAAAAAAAAAAAAAAAAAAAAAAAAAACCAAAATCAAAGCAAACACCCGTATATATACAGAACAAACACCCAATCTATGTAAACCCAAAACAAACTATACAACGAAATCATGTCCAAATGCCAAGCAACAGGGACTATAACCCCTTTTGTTCTAATGTTTATAAAACATGTGAATCTTCTATGTATAACGAAAAATTAACCAAAACAAACGAACCCAATCCAAACGAAAATATAGGGGTTTTCACAAATGAGCTAGCCTCCAACAATTATTACACCTAATTGAACTAAAATCCACTACATTCACTAAACAAATTCAACCGTATTCTCTAAAAGAAAAAAAACAAGAATCCATGCACAGAAAATTGAAGCTAAAGAAACACACCTAATGATTAGAGGGAGGCGAGCTGGTGGGCTGGCGGCGTCGATCAACGATGGTGGAGCAGATTTCAGGAGGAGATTTGTGAGAGAGCAGTAGAGAAATTTTTTTGTGAGAGACAGATATATACATTTATAGAAGAAAACTCATATATACTTGATCGAGAGAGAGAGAGAGAGAGAGAGAGAGAGAGAGAGAGAGAGAGAGAGATAGAGAGAGATCGAGGTCTTGCACGTTTGCGCGTGTTTATCCCCCCAAAAAAAAAAAACCAAACTTGATAAGGAAGCAATTGTTTTTCAGCGTCCCGCGCGATTTTCCCCCCTTGGGGAAAAATGATTTCCTGGCACATACTCATATGCTAGGAAAGAGACTACCACTATATTCTGGCAATTCTTATTTCATTAATGGCATAAGAATTTATGCTAGGATTTTTAATAAAATTTACTGGCATATTTTAAATATGCTAGCAACCTTTTGCAAAGCTGGCGTTTTTTATAAACACCAGCATTTAAAATGCCATTAATGAAAATTTTTTTTGTAGTGCCGAGATGTGCACTGGGATGATCCTCCTTGTGAGCGAGCCTGGTATGAGAAACACGTCCCACGTATGGGAGTAACGTTCGGGCCAACCTGCCAAACCCTCCCCACGTACTTAAGCCTCCCCAACGCCTGTTCGTACACGTCGTTCGGTGCCCAACACACCGTATCTTCTGACACGCTCTGAGTAGCGACAGGATCACTGGATAAATTCTGTGTCATCCTCTCCTGTACTTCGTGAACATAAAATACACATGTAGTCAATAAATAATTTATCACACGCATAACTTAGAAATATTAGTAAAATAGATCAGTAGCATACACATAGGACCCGTGTATGTTTGTTCGGGTGAATGCCGTCCTTCCTAGTGTGCGTCTTCACGAACGACTCCGCTAGAGTGGGGGCTGTGCCAGAAGTAGTTTCCTGTCGCCATCAAATTGAAATAAATAACAAACAGCAATATTAATTTTTAAAAGAAGAATTATATACTAATATTATAAAATCTACATATATATGTTCATACCTCATCATAATTAAATCTGGCATAGCTTTTCGATCCCAAGCAATGGGGGAGGTTGTTCTGTTCCCGCATCCGCTTCATCTGTTCACTAGTCACCTACACAGTAAACATTTCATAATATTTAAACATTGACACATTTAAAATAGTAATAAACCTAATTAAACAGTTATTGAAAATTCACCATTATAGTAATACAATCAAAGACCTACATACCCTTTTCTGCTCAGTGCACCAATCCCTTAGCAAGTTCTCCCCATCTGTTGAGTCATACTTGTCAAAAAATTTGTCCGGCACGCTTGCTCGTATAATTTCGGGCGTGTCACCCTTTCGAATATGTAGCTCTTTTTTAAATGAGGCCTTCCACGAACGGTGCTTGCGTCCAATATGAGCTTACCCCTCGTGTTGCGCCTTGTGCAAATCTACAGATACTAGCAGATAAAACTCCTCCTACACATGCAATTTAAACATTAATTTTATAAGTTCAACAAAAAACATAACCCTGAGTTAAAATTTAAAAATAAATAAATAAATTAATGTAAAATGCCAATGTATATTGAAACATCTTTCATAAACATACCATCAACCCGTCCCCCGAGGAAGGCTGCTGGTCGTCGTCTGATAATAGCATATCATGTGGGCTATCGAGGGGCGAGTGATCGGGACCCAACGTTGTGAAGTCCCCCCCTCATGGGGCATCTGACTCTCCCAAGAAAGCGACACCTGGCTCTCCCCCAGAGTCGGGCATCAAGCTCTGTCCTGGTGCCGACATCTATCTCACCCTCGTGGCCGGCATTTGCCACGGCCTCGGTTGTGACAGCGAAAACCTATCATCCTGCGTCTCATTATCAGATCCACATGGCGCAGGTCCAGACTAGGGGTACGGAATGTACGGCATGTGTGCCTAACTATGTTGGCTAAGCCCATCATGACCCTCTCGTACCCACCATCGAGTTACATGACCCAGTGAGGTGATCACTAGCTGCGAGAACGACGGCTCCTCTGAATATGGAGAACAAGAATATCCAGTGGAGCCGGTCTGCCTATGATCTGACATGGCCATCCCCGCAGTACCCGGCAATAATGGTCTATAAGCGTCATCTGGGTGGTGTGTCCATGGCGCTGTATAAAGTGACCCTTGGGCTGTGGACGTGGTCGTGGAGGGCACGGGTGGGCGTGGTGCCCTGTGTGCACAAGGAGGGGGTCTCTGGTCCATCGAAACCTGCGAACAAATTTTAAAAAATTATTAAACACGTTAAAAGTATAACTACCCAATTATATATTAGTAAGGAACATACAAATTATACAATGTGATTCATGCAAATTAGACAATGATCTCATTAATTATATACTATGTGTCACAAATTAAAAATGTGTATTGAATTTTAGCAAATTGTACCAGCAATTAATATAGCACTCATCCAACGGGAGCTTCGATCGGATCTATGTCGGGCCTATCATGCTCGAATTCATCATTCATATCATGTAGGTCAGTAGTGGCTAATACGAGCGGCACGCACTCGTGATAGGTAGCACCTACATCATACCTCCCTTCCCCTTATCCAACGTCATACACGTTTCGCGATTTTGTCCTCATGGCACAAACTCAATCAGGGTTCTTTCCATCTTTGACGTAAAATAATTGGTCTACCTGAGATGTCAGCACGTAAGGATCATCAGTAATCAGTTCTCCCCTGTGGACGAGGGGATTGAAGTTGACAAACACTAGGCCATAATCGTCTATTCTAAATCCCCTGTCTAACGTGAGGTTTGCCCAATTGCACTTGAATAGTACGTACTTAGTCTGGTCATAGTACTCAACCTCAACTATATCAGTTAACTGCCTGTAGTACATTTCGCCTTCAACGGTTGGCACACATACGCCGTTGTTTTGAGTCCTCCTTCCCACATCATGGGTAAGTGTGCGAAACAGTTTGCCATTGACCACGTACCTGTTATACTTTACTGCTGTCTCCTTCAACCCTCTAGAGTGCATAACCAATTTATGGCCCAATTCCTCCCTACGTTGATTGTCCAGTCCATCAACCTATGTGTGTATTACAAATATTAAACACCACATTGGTTAATTACGGCATGCAAATCCTATCTTAAATATGTACTGAACACGCAGTATATATACTATATAATGAAATACCACTATTTCCTTACATATGCACGGTAACATTAGCAGAATTGCTCATGATGTTGGGCTTTAATAAGAGCGTCCGCAATGCGAACCCTAGTGCATGATCGCCTAAGCGTGTCCTTGTGCATCCTACAATCAGCGGATATAATTATGCACTAATTACTATTAATAATTGTATTTTAATCCTGTTAAATATGTAAACACTACTTACATCCGTAAATGAAGGAACTCATCGGAGTTGAACACAATATAACGATGAATGATGAGTGCCAAATATTGTGTATTTGGACCCCTTGATTTGCACTAGTTAGACCTTTAGCCTTGTTATTTTCTAATGTTTTGGTTAGTTTTTGTGTTTTCTGTTTCTGTAGGACAATAAGAGAGGAATGACAAATTTCATAAGGAAATAGCTGGAAATTCGGAGACCCTGACAAGTCGATCGATCGAACTTAAAATTCGATCGATCGAATATTTGCCCGAAGTCGATCGATCGAAATAAAAGTAGATCGATCGAAATTTCCCAGAAACTGCTTTTGCAGAGTGCGCCAGAACGCCCAATCAGAAACCAAAAAGCAGTCCTCCCTCTGATTTCCGCTGCAGAACACGCTGGTTTCGTGTTTGGGGTTGTCTCTAGCAGCAGAGGAACCCTAGAGGAGGGTAGAGGAGTCATTTCTTGCCCTAGCTCTCTTCTATAAAAGCCATAGCCATGCCCCTTGTTGAGAAAAGAGTAGAGAGAGTAGGAGAGGAAAGAATAGAGCAGAAACTCTGTAGATAGGTTTAATTTCGTGCTTCTTGTAGTGTAATTCAATAGTTTATTTTCAGATACTTTCTCTTTGTAGAGCTTTTTCTTTCATTTCCATGGTTGTTCATCATTTTCTTATGGTGTTCTTAGTCATGGAAGGCTAGTAACCTCAACTAGGGTTGAGGATGAAACCTTTCCATTGATGACACTCACAATCTTGCTGTACCACTTGCACATTTAATGATATATCATATTAGTTGTTCAAGTTCCATTCATTTAAAGCTTTATCTTTTGCAATGAATGTGGTTAGTGGTGGATAGAGGACATTTTATGTGTTTCAACCGACTAATACATTGTTTTATCGGTTTGAATGATGATATCCATTGTGATTGAATGATACATTGGATGTTTTGATTTCAATCGGTACTCTTTGTGATTTGTCAATGTGTTGGATTCATTTAATGGTTCTTGGGTTTATGGTTAAGAGACTTGAATAACACCCTAAGCTTAATGTTCTTTGGGTGTTCAAGTGGAATCCAAGAGTGTGAGTTGTAGGATTTGGTTTGGTGGATTCCTTATCCTTAGTTCATTTTAATTTGCATATTTCATTACAATCTCTTTTATTTAGTCTTTTGTTCTTCAACAATTTCTCAAACCTTTGGAACTAGGTTAAAATGGGGTTAATCAAGCAAGACACTAATATTTGACCATTTCCCTGTGGATTCGACCTTGCACTTGCACACACTATATTGCAAACGATTCGTGCGCTTGCGAGTACTATTTAAAACACACATCAAGTTCTTGGCGCCATTGCCGGGGAAATCGGTTCAAAAATTGGTTTTTGTTTGATTGATTTTGTTTTTCTACTAGTTAGATAGATTTTTGTTTCATTTTTACTGTTGTTTAGCTTCTGTTCTGCATTCTAAGTCTTTCCTTTGTTTTTCCCGGATCTGTTCTGCAGCTTCTGCAACTTACTGGGTGCCCTGAAGAATCGATCGATCGAAAATAAATTCGATCGATCGACTTTCGATCGGTTGACTTAGAATCTGCACTATAAAAAGACGATCGATCGACAATATATTCGATCGATCGACTTTCGATCGATCGAAATATACTTCGATCGAACGACTTTCTGCACAGCAGCAACTCGGAACTAGGTGAGTATCTCTGTTCCAGTACTTTTTTTTATCCATTTTGTTCACATTTTGTTCATTTTTGTTTCTGTTTAATAGTATTTTGCTGCTTGTTTAATTTCCTTTTAGTTCATTATAACTTAGTTCAAATTCTGTTTAGTTTGTGTTTTATACTATCCTCAATTTGCTGTATTTTGTTCCAAAAAAAAAAGAGAAGAGATTTTCTGTTTTGTTTCTGTTTCTATTCTTGGACCTGCAAATTTTGAATATTCGATCGATCGAATATTAGTTCGATCGATCGACCATTACATTCGATCGATCGACCTCAACTCAGAAGGCAGCTCCTGGATAAGATCAGTAGCAGAAAATTTTTACCAAAAATTCTTTTTGATCCCAACTTGTAAGTATTCCTGTCTTTACTTTTACTGCTGTCTTGGTGTAAATTGTATGCATTTGTGTTAGTCTTTACAGTTTATCTTAGTTGTGTTATTTTTCTTTGATAAAAAAAAAAAAAAAAAAAAAAAAAAGAGAAAATATTTTGCTAGTATGGGTTTGCTTAGCAATCTAAGGGCAATGACAAGGTAAATTCTGGCAAGGATTGGTCTTGGGATTTAAGTGTGTCCATTGTGACCCCCCTCACCTACTTGGGAATTAGCCTAGATTGTACTTTGGAGAACTTTGTTCCCTATTAGCAAATTGTTTTCTTTATTTTTGGTTTGTTTGTTTCTTTTTCTTTTGGTTAAACATTTGTGTATGTTTGGTGTATGCTTGGTAGAAGATCATTGAACTTAGACTCGACATCGTTAGATCCCGAAATTGAAAGAACTCTTAGGAGAAATCTTAGAAATTCTGTTGAGATGGGAGATAACATGCATGCAAATGAAAATGAGAGGAATCGGGGAGAAAACGTGGATCATACTAGAACACTTAGGGATTTGTTTGCACCCGTTGCAACAAATTCTCCTTCATGTATCGTGTTACCCCCAACCAATGCCACTCATTTTGACCTCAAGCCTCATGTCATTCAACTCCTACCCGCATTCCATGGCTTAGACCTCGAAAATCCTTATAGCCATGTGAAGAAATTCAAGGACATCTGTGCCACCTTCAAATTTCAAAATTTTTCTGAAGAGTCTGTGCATCTTAGGCTATTTCCTTTCTCACTCCATGATAAGGCCAAAGCATGGTTGGATTCAAACATGCCTGGTTCCATCACTTCTTGGGAGAACTTGTTAAACAAGTTTTACAACAAATTCTTCCCTATGTCCAAAGTCAATGAGTGTAGGAAGGAGATAAGCTCATTTACTCAAGAAGAAGATGAGAAATTTTCTGAGAGTTGGGAGAGATTTCAAGATATGCTGATTAAGTGCCCTCCACATGGATACGAAAAATGGAGACTGGTGCAATTTTTCTATCAAGGATTAACTCAATCCAATCGTAGCATGATCGAGTCAATGAACGGAGGCGCATTTCTAAGTTTGACGGGAGAAGAGGCATATAGGACCTTAGATCAGTTATCCGACAATTCCCAACAGTGGGATTTTTCAAGCTGTCGAGATAAAGCTGCTCGCATTCAGAAGAAGGGAGGCATCTATGAGGTTAAGGAGGACATAGAATTAAAAATGAAGATAGATGCCCTTACCAAAAAGGTCGAAGCCCTAGTTGTTAGCAAATCCATGAATGCTGCCAACCTATTCCATGTTGACTGTTGTTCCATCTGTGCTAGTCCCTTGCACTTAGCACAGACTTGCCCATCATTACCAGCTTTTGTCGAATCACCAATGGAGCAAGTGAACGCTTTCAACGACTATCGAAAGCAAGCCAGTGGACCTTTCTCCGAATCGTACAATCCAGGGTGGCGGAACCACCCTAACTTTTCTTGGAAGCAAAACCAGCCCATGGCTCAAGGGGGAGCTCCTCACCAATCTCATACTCAATACCCCCCTGGATTTCATCAGCCAGTTCACCATCAAAGCCGTCCAGCCCAGCCAGCACCATCATACCAAAACCCTACTCAAGCCCCTGCCTCTTCTTCACAATCTTCGTTGGAAGACACTCTTAAGGCCTTCATCCAGATTACCGGCCAATCCATCAATGAAGTGAAGAATGCTACCACGGTGAACACTCAAGCTATTGCCAAGATGGAGACCCAGATCGGGGAAATTGCTAGTCACTTGGGGGAGAGAGAGAAGGGAAAGCTCCCTAGTCAGCCTGTGCCGAATCCAAAGTTGCAGTTCCATGAGGGAAGTTCATCAAATGCAGTGCATGGGCAGGAGCATGTGCAAGCCGTTGTCACCCTTAGATCAGGGAAACAAGTGGACAACCAAGTGGTTCAACCAGAAGAGAACCCTGCTGCACAAGGAGAACAAGGAAGCAGGAGCGTCGAGAAGAGAGATGCCGAGCCATCTACATTAGCTCCGACCATAGAGACTCCTCCTCCTAGGCCGTTTATACCTAGGGCGCCTTACCCTGATAGACTTCTCGCGCCCAAGAAAGGAGGAACATTCGAGGACATTCGGGAGGTATTCAAACAAGTGCAGATCAACATTCCATTCTTGGATGCCATCCAACAAGTGCCGTCTTACGCCAAGTTCTTAAAGGACTTAATCATCGTCAAGCGGAGGAACAATGTCCCGAGGAAAGTTTGTTTGACCGAGCAAGTCAGCTCAATCCTCCAATATAGGCTGCCCATCAAATACAAGGACCCTGGATGTCCTACCATCTCTTGCACAATAGGAGTCAGCCACATTGAGAAGGCCCTGCTTGACCTTGGAGCCAGTGTCAATCTCCTACCCTATTCAGTTTACCTGCAATTAGGATTAGGAGAATTGAAGCCCACCTCTATGACATTGCAATTGGCTGATCGGTCAGTGAAGATACCACGGGGAATAGTGGAGGATGTTTTGATTAAGGTGGATAAGTTTTACTTCCCCGTGGATTTCATAGTGCTTGACACCGAGCCGGTACAGAACGTTGGAGTTCAGATACCAGTAATCCTAGGGTGACCATTCTTAGCTACGGCTAACGCCCTGATCAACTGTAGGACGGGGGTAATGAAGATCTCTTTCGGCAACATGACGGTAGAGCTGAACATTTTCAACATCAGCAAACAGCCGAGGGAGTGCGATGAGATCAACAATGTCTGCTTGATAGAGGAAATCTTGGAGGAAAGCATTGAAGAATCAAGCATACAAGACCCCCTGGAAGCATGCCTTGCTCAATTTGGAGAGGATCTGGACTTGGATGTACTACTTGAGCAAGCAAATGCTGTTTTGGAGTTTGCTCCTCAGGAGAGCAAAAAGGAAGAGGAGGCAGCAGTACCTGAGCCTCCAAAGAAGGAACTTAAGCCCTTACCGGACAATCTCAAGTATAAGTTCCTCGGTCCAACAGAGACTTTGCCTGTAATCATAGCTTCAGATCTTCACACCGCTCAGGAGGAGAGGTTGTTAGATGTCTTGAGGGAGCATAAGGAAGCTATAGGCTGGACCATTGAAGACATTAAGGGAATCAGCCCCTCGGTGGTGATGCATAGGATACACTTGGAGGAAGACACCAAGCCATCGAGGGAGCCACAGAGAAGGCTCAACCCGACCATGCAAGAAGTCGTCAGAGGGGAAGTCATCAAGTTGTTGGATGCTGGCATCATCTACCCTATCTCTGACAGCAAATGGGTGAGCCCCATTCATGTCGTGCCCAAGCGAGCTGGAGTTACAGTCGTGCAGAACAAGGAAGGCGAGTTGGTTCCAACTCGAGTACAGTCTGGATGGAGAGTCTGCATCAACTACCGCAAGCTGAACACCGCCACCAGGAAAGATCACTTTCCTCTTTCGTTCATTGATCAAATGGTGGAGCGTTTGGCTGGGAATGAGTATTATTGCTTTTTGGACGGTTATTCTGGATATAACCAGGTCCCTGTGGACCCTGAAGACCACGAGAAGACGACCTTCACTTGTCCGTTCGGAACGTTCGCCTACCGACGCATGCCCTTTGGCTTATGCAATGCACCCGCTATGTTTCAGCGGTGCATGATTAACATCTTTTCTGATATGGTGGAGCGTTTTCTGGAGGTGTTTATGGACGACTTCTCGGTTTTCGGGTCATCTTTTGAGGAGTGTTTGCACCACCTCACGTTGGTTTTGGAGAGGTGTAAAGAGAAGAACCTGGTGCTCAATTGGGAGAAGTTCCATTTTATGGTACAACAAGGAATCGTGCTCGGGCACGTCATTTCTCGTCGGGGGATAGAGGTAGACAAGGCGAAGGTAGATCTGATATCCAACCTTCCGCCCCCACGGACGGTGAAAGAGGTTCGCTCTTTTCTGGGCCATGCAGGATTTTATCGGCGATTCATCCAGGATTTCAGCAAGATCGCCCGGCCTTTGTGCAAATTGTTGGTGAAGGAGGCCCCTTTCATTTTTGACGAGGACTGCAAGAAGGCATTTTGGGCCTTGAAGGCAATTCTGACGTCCACACCCATCATTCGGCCCCCGAGCTGGGGCACACCTTTCGAGATCATGTGTGACGCGTCAGATTACGCAGTTGGAGCTGTGTTGGGGCAGCGCGTTGACAAACTTCCCCACGTCATTTACTATGCAAGTCGGACTCTGAACGACGCCCAGCTGAATTATTCGACCATTGAGAAGGAGCTGCTGGTAGTCGTGTTTGCTCTGGACAAGTTTTGATCCTACCTCCTAGGATCGAAAGTCATCATCTACTCGGATCACGCGGCATTGAAGTATCTTTTTTCCAAAAAGGATGCTAAATCTCGCCTCATCCGGTGGATCTTGCTCTTACAAGAGTTCGACATTGAGATTCGGGACAAAAAGGGTTCCGAAAACGTGGTGGCTGATCATCTCTCGAGGATTACCGTGGACTTCACGGAAGAAGCCGCCCCCATTTCTGAGAGCTTCCCCGATGAGCAGTTGATGCATATTGCTCATACTCACTCACCATGGTTTGCTGACATAGTGAACTATCTTGTCACCGGTCAAATGCCTTTGCATTGGGGATGACAAGATAAGTCCAAATTTATGTCCATGGTGAAGAATTTTTTCTGGGACGATCCTTACTTGTTCAAGTATTGTCCCGATCAGATCATTAGGAGATGCATTCCCGAGCCTGACCAATCCAGTGTCCTCTCCTTCTGTCATGATCATGCCTGTGGAGGCCACTTCAGTGCGAAGAAGACCGCTGCAAAGATTTTGCAGTGCGGATTTTACTGGCCTACCATCTTTCAAGACGCTCACACTTATTGTGTTTCATGCGGGCGCTGTCAGAAGCTAGGGAGTATTTCACGTCGAAATATGATGCCCCTCAACCCGATTCTTATTGTTGAGATTTTCGATGTATGGGGCATTGATTTCATGAGACCTTTCCCAAACTCCTTCGGCTATTTGTACATTTTGGTTGCTGTGGACTACGTGTCCAAATGGGTAGAGGCAGTTGCCTGCAAGACCAACGACCACATAGTTGTGGTCCAGTTTTTAAAAGACACTATATTTGCTCGTTTTGGTACTCCTCGAGCAATTATTAGTGATGGAGGAACGCACTTCTGCAACCGGGTCTTTGAACAGCTGATGAAGAAATATTGCATCACGCACAAGGTTGCCACTCCCTATCACCCTCAGACGAGTGGACAAGTGGAGGTTTCAAACAGAGAGATCAAGAGGATTTTGGAGAAGACGGTGAACCCGTCAAGGAAAGATTGGTCTCTCCGGTTGAACGATGCATTATGGGCATACCGGACAGCGTTCAAGACACCAATTGGCATGTCACCCTACCGTATCGTGTACGGGAAAGCATACCATCTGCCTGTGGAGTTGGAGCACAGAGCCTACTGGGCCATTAAGCAGCTGAATTTTGATCTCACAAAGGCTGGCTCACAAAGGAAGCTCCAACTCAATGAATTGGAAGAGCTGAGGAACGATGCCTATGATTGTGCTAGGATGTACAAAGCACGGATGAAGAAGGCTCACGACCAGAACATATTGAGACGATCTTTTGAGCCTGGTCAGAAAGTCCTTCTTTACAATTCACGTCTGCATCTGTTCCCAGGGAAGCTCCGATCTCGATGGACAGGCCCTTTCATAGTTCGATCAGTATTTTCTTATGGGGCCATTGAGATTGAGGATCCAAAAAATGGCAGCACGTTCAAGGTGAACGGGCAACGACTGAAGCCATTTTTGGAGTTACAGATCTCGGAGGTTGAGACGACCCTTTTAGAGGACCCGAGTTACTCGGAGTGATTGTCGTCAGAATGGAAAGTCTGGCTGAAGACTGAAAACTTAGCGCTTGTGGGAGGCAACCCTCATCATTTTCCTATCATTTGATTTTCTTGTGTTTTAATTGTGATTTTCAGGACAGTGTCTGCCATTCAAGTTTGGGGGAGCGCTTCTCTTACAGTGTGCCCAACTTGCATCACCCTTCGGTATTGTATCTCTAGCCACATTGGGGACAATGTGTTATTCTAGTTTGGGGGTGGGGTAGACATTTCTGTCTGTTTTCATTTAATTCTTGTTTTGTTGCCCTGTTAATACTCATTCAAAAAAAAAAAAAAAAAAAAATTCCTTATTGTTAGTTGAGCATGGTTACATCTTACTATGGTTTGCACCTCATTGGTTTGTTTAACATGTTGAATTTTGCATATCATTAAAATCTAAGATCTTTTGACTCATCTTTGGATTAGAGAGACTTGACATGTTTAATTTATTTAGCACAAGCACATTAGCATTGTTTTTGTGGGGTATGAGATTTGAATTAAAATTTATATGTCTTGAGATTTGTAGGATGACTTGTTGATGAAACCTTGGCTTATTGTTAAAAAAAATAAAATAAAAATAAATGCTTAGAATAATATCACCAATTTGACTTCTCATTGAGTAACCGGGCCCCTTGCCTCATTAAGCATTGGGTGTTGGCGTAAAAAGATGAGAATTTTAGCTTGGATGATTGTTTGGCTAGTTTGACTTCGTAGCCTTTTTGACTTGAATAATTAAGCCCTTAGGGATGTTTTTACATCTAGTGCCCTAAGACCATCTGGTTTGGGAGTCACTGGCCCAACACTCGTTACATAGGTCAATTAGAAAGCTTAAAGGAGTCAAACATTGCACAGCCGACACATAATAATAATAAATGATAATAAATGTAAGCTAAGCCTTGGTTATTTGACGGAAGTCCTGCGAATTTTTGGATATATGTGCTTTGAGGAAAATCGAAACCCCATGACTCTATGTTATTCACACCTTACACTTTTGAACATGTGTTGTCTCAATTTTCCATCTATGAGTTGATCGATTTTTGATAACATGATAATGTGATATTCATTTTGTTAAACATGCTCATGATGTGTGAACCATGTGTTTGAATGATGATTTTCGCTCAATTGATAATACGGCATTTCAGTGTTTGTGGGTACCATTTCTGGCAAACCCTCACGAGACTTCACTCGTCCACTAGGGAGTCCTAGGGGTTTAAAAGGCTTGTTGCATATGCTAAATGCAATCGTTTCTCCCACGTAAGAGGACTTATGTTTCATGCTTTGATTTTGTTTTTCATTTTGTTTTTGCTAAGGGACTAGCAAAATGTAAGTTTGGGGGTATTTGATGAGTGCCAAATATTGTGTATTTGGACCCCTTGAATTGCACTAGTTAGACCTTTAGCCTTGTTATTTTCTAATGTTTTGGTTAGTTTTTGTGTTTTCTGTTTCTGTAGGACAATAAGAGAGGAATGACAAATTTCATAAGGAAATAGCTGGAAATTCGGAGACCCTGACAAGTCGATCGATCGAACTTAAAATTCGATCGATCGAATATTTGCCCGAAGTCGATCGATCGAAATAAAAGTAGATCGATCGAAATTTCCCAAAAACTGCTTTTGCAGAGCGCGCCAGAACGCCCAATCAGAAACCAAAAAGCAGTCCTCCCTCTGATTTCCGCTGCAGAACACGGTGGTTTCATGTTTGGGGTTGTCTCTAGCAGCAGAGGAACCCTAGAGGAGGGTAGAGGAGTCATTTCTTGCCCTAGCTCTCTTCTATAAAAGCCATAGCCATGCCCCTTGTTGAGAAAAGAGTAGAGAGAGTAGGAGAGGAAAGAATAGAGCAGAAACTCTGTAGATAGGTTTAATTTCGTGCTTCTTGTAGTGTAATTCAATAGTTTATTTTCAGATACTTTCTCTTTGTAGAGCTTTTTCTTTCATTTCCATGGTTGTTCATCATTTTCTTGTGGTGTTCTTAGTCATGGAAGGCTAGTAACCTCAACTAGGGTTGAGGATGAAACCTTTCCATTGATGACACTCACAATCTTGCTGTACCACTTGCACATTTAATGATATATCATATTAGTTGTTCAAGTTCCATTCATTTAAAGCTTTATCTTTTGCAATGAATGTGGTTAGTGGTGGATAGAGGACATTTTATGTGTTTCAACCGACTAATACATTGTTTTATCGGTTTGAATGATGATATCCATTGTGATTGAATGATACATTGGATGTTTTGATTTCAATCGGTACTCTTTGTGATTTGTCAATGTGTTGGATTCATTTAATGGTTCTTGGGTTTATGGTTAAGAGACTTGAATAACACCCTAAGGTTAATGTTCTTTGGGTGTTCAAGTGGAAATCAAGAGTGTGAGTTGTAGGATTTGGTTTGGTGGATTCCTTAACCTTAGTTCATTTTAATTTGCATATTTCATTACAATCTCTTTTATTTAGTCTTTTGTTCTTCAACCATTTCTCAAACCTTTGGAACTAGGTTAAAATGGGGTTAATCAAGCAAGACACTAATATTTGACCATTTCCTTGTGGATTCAACCTCGCACTTGCACACTATATTGCAAACGATTCGTGCGCTTGCGAGTACTATTTAAAACACACATCAATGAATCTAGTTCATTGTCAAATGGTTCAGGCTAAATCGCGTTCCCACCCCTTTGAGCCATTAGGATTTCTCTAAGGTCTGTTGTGGAAGGTTGTTGCATTTTCTAGATACCTAGAACAGAACGTCACCAGTTCGATCGCTATGTAACCCTCCGCAATGCACCCCTTAGGGGCCGTTTTATTGCGCACATTAGACTTGAACCTCCCAAGGCTCCTGGTGTACACACATGAACATCATGAAATTTTCAGTTTGTCCAACCAAATACATCTGAATAATTAAAATTTATACATATATATATATATATATATATATATATATATATATATATATATATATATATATTCACATTTTACCTCTCTGCCAGGTACATCCACCTATACTGCATGGGTCCGCCGAGTCTACACTCGCACACAAGATGCACGACGAATGGACCATGCTAGTAAAAATCCCCGAAGGAAATACCTGTTCCAGCTTGCACAAAGTGATACAGACGTCACCCTGCAGTCGGTCCATCTCATCTTGTGTTAGCTTGGTTGAGCATATGCCTCTGAAAAATGCAGACATCTCCACAAGAGGTCCAACCACCTTATCTGGTAGTGATTGGCGCAATGCAATTGGGAGAAGCTGCTGCATTAGTACGTCGCTATCATGGCTCTTCAACCCAAAATCGTACGTTCCTTGAGTCGAACACACTGTGAAATGTTCGAGGCATATCCGTCCGGGACTCTCACATTTCGGAGAACCTTGAGAAAGTTTTCTTTGTCCTCCCTGGACATCGTGTGACAAGCCGCGAACATATATGTTTTACCATTTGCGGCTGTGAACGGATGCAATTTAAGTCTTAACCCCATTTCCTGTAAGTCCAGCCAAGCTATCAGGCTGTCCTTCGTTTTCCCTTTGATGTCCAAAATAGTACCAAGTATATTGTCCATGACATTTTTTTTCTATGTGCATGATATCAAGATTGTGCTGAAGCAAATTGTCTTTCCAGTACGGCAGTCTGAAGAAAATACTTTTCTTCTTCCACACAACATCATCAGAACTTACTGCACCCGTCTTCTGCTTCTTCCGTTTCTTCTTACCCACGTTCTCATCCCTAAATGCAATTTCGTCCAACTATTGGAGGATCTCGTCCCCGCATGGCACATTTGGAGCATATTCTAATTCTTCAGTACCATCAAATGTTCTTCTGTTTAGCCGCCACAGATGCTCAGTTGGCAAGTATCTCTTGTGCCCCATATAGCAAAATTTCTTGCCGTTCTTTTAATATTTAGACCATGTCGAATGCATACAGCAAGGACATGCCTTTACACCCTTGTTAGGCCAACCGGATAAATCTGCATATGCTGGAAAGTCGTTTATTGTCCACATCAACTGTGCTCGCATATTAAAATGTTCCATCTTTGAAGCATCAAATGTCCGTACCCCTACATTCCACAATTCCAGCAACTCATCAATCAATGGCTGAAGGTAGACATCGATATCCATACCAGGTGAGCGCGGTCCAGGGATAACCAGTGATAGGATGAACGACGTCTGTTTCATGCACATCCAATGAGGCAAATTGTACGGTACAAGCATTACGGGCCATGTGTTGTGGGACGTGCTCATGTTCCCAAAAGGATTAAATCCATCTGCTATCAAACCAAGTCGCACGTTCCCACTGTCTGCCATAAAATCCGGATGTAGAATGTCGAATGATCTCCATGCCTCACCGTCGGCCGGGTGCCTTAATAGGCCATCCCTGGTACGGCCATCTGCATGCCATCTCATATAGGGCGCAGCATGCTCCGACATGAATAGCCTATGTAGCTGTAGGATGAGTGGAAACCGCCTTAACACCTTCGTTGGAAGTTTTTTCCTCGGTGATATGACCTCACCATCCTTATCTAAATGTGTATCAGTCCTTCACTTAGATTCTCCACATACGATACATGAATCTAAGTCCTTGTTGTCTTTCCAGAATAACATACAGTCATTATGGCACGCCAAAATCTTCTCATACCTGAGACCCATATCACTGAGGAACATTTTTGCCTCGTATGTATTAACTGGCAAGGTCTCGTCGAAAGTAGGCAACAACTGATTGATAAGCTCGAGAATATCAGAGAAAATTTTGTTACTAATACCTCCAACGCACTTCAAGTTGTACATGTGCATAGTAGCACTCAATTTACTATGCTTGGTACCAGGGTAAAGTGGCTTCTCAGCAGTCTTTAACAACTCGTTGTACTTCAATGCGTCCCCTCTAGAGGTTACTTCATTAACTGCTTGCGGCTGGCTACTGACAGCTTCACTAACATCATGCACACCGAAGGCGTCAAACAACATGGCGCACATGTCACCACCCTGTTCCAGGCCTCCGCCTTGTTCTGTGCTTTCACCCTATTCAGTGCTACTGGCTGCCAAATCTGTGACACTGGGATGACTTGAACATTGGCAGGAACAGCAGACGCTCTCGCGGTCTCACCCTGCATATCCCACAAACTGTACCCCGAAGTCATTCCCCTAGCCCTTGTCAGGTGGGCAAGAACGTAATATGGGGATTGGCGCTAGTTATTTTGACAGTACTTAATCTGTACGTGATTTAACAGACCAAAACAAATTAAGATCATTGATTTGAGCAATTAAAGTGCTTAAATTCCTTAGAGTATAAACTTATAAAAAAATAACGTTGCCGTTGCTCTTGTATCAATTAATGTTTTGTTAATATTTTGGCCTCATTCTGTGTTTGAACAAAATCACTTGTATGTGTAAAGATGCTGTAAACAGGGATTTCACTATTCAGAGCACTTTCAGAAGACTTTGCACTGTGAAGATTCCGGTTCCCTGTCAGCCGTCCGGACAATCGAGCCATCCCATCCGGACGCCAGCCAGACCAAGCATCATCCGTCCGGACGACGTGCATTTCCGTTCGGACCCTCCATTGTGTCGAGAAGGTTCTATCCAGCTTGCATCCGTCCGAACATTTCAGCAGCACGTCCGGACGCCTCTCGGTACTCGACCAGTCTCAGATTCTTTTCAAGTTTCGATAAAGGAAAGATCGATCAACCGTCCGGAAGATGTAGTATCCCGTCCGGACGCGCATCTCCATAAGGCAAGAATCGAAATTCAAATATCACCGTCTGAACGTCTATCAGTCTTGGTTCGGACGCGCGTGCAACTAATATGGAAATTGTTGATTCGATTTCAACCGTCCGGACGACTACCTCCCATGGTCCGGATGCGCGCATAGCAAATATGGAAATTACGTGTTGATGTTCAGCCGTCCGGACGCTCATCCCCCATGGTCCGGACGCACGAAGCCTTATAAGGATATTACTTGCAGCAGACGTGCGACCGTCCGGACGATGTGCCATCCTGTCCGAACGCGGCTCTTAAACAGGAAAGATTTCTCAGCGAAATTTTTGGAAAATTCTGTCGCACAGTTGTCCGTCTGGACAGCCCATGTCCACCGTCCAGACGGCGCCTAGCTATATTTTGCCTAACGCTCATTTGAGCCCCCAGCCTATAAATAGAGGCCCCTGGGCATTGAGAACTACAAGAATTCGGTATTGAATTCCACAACTTCTCAGAGACGTGATTTTTCCTCTGAAGCTATTTCAAGTGTGCTGTTGATGTGCTACATCAGAAGTCTATCTTAGGAGTTGGCCCTAAGGTAAAGGATTCCATTGAAGACCCCTTCAGGTAGGAGACCTGGTTGGGAAGCGTTCGTGTTGGGTTAGACGTCAGAGAGCAAGGTACGACCACTGCATTGGGTATAAGTGATTGTTATTATCTTGTATCTAGCTTTGTCTTCTGAATAGTGGAATTCCTGGGTTTGGCTGCCCCGGAGGAGTTTTATCTTGATCGAGTTTCCACTTCGTCAACAAAAATCTCTGTGTCTTTTACTTTCCGTTGTGCTTATTTTTGTTGACACTTTGCGCACACACTTGTCTTTTATTTAGAAGTCAATTTCAATTTTCATGTTTGTTTTAAACTTCTGATTTCGAGTATTGTTTTAAATTTTTAACCTTCCGACATTAACCCTGTTTTTTTTCTTCTTTTTTTTTTTCGAATACAATAATATTCAAACATATTAATAGCAAGTTTGAAAATTTTAAAACGCTCTCACATCTAACAATTAAACCTAAATTAAAGGATATTAATATTAATTACGTGGCCATTTTTTAAAGTGTTTGAATTTAGCGTTTGTTTCAAACACTGTGGACTCCGTATATTTGTTTAAATTTGCACGGTCAAAATGCAACATTTTTACACTGTGGAGAGTAAAATTCATCTATATTCATAGCAAGTTTGAAATTCTTAAAATGCTCTCACATCTAACAATTAAACCTAAATTAAAGGATATTAATATTAATTACGTGACCATTTTTTAAAGTGTTTAAATTTAGCGTTTGTTTCAAACACTGTGGACTCCGTATATTTGTTTAAATTTGCACGGTCAAAATGCAACATTTTTACACTGTGGAGAGTAAAATTCATCTATATTCATAGCAAGTTTGATATTTTTAAAATGCTCTCACATTTAACAATTAAACCTAAATTAAAGGATATTAATATTAATTACGTGGCCATTTTTTAAAGTGTTTGAATTTAGCATTTGCTTCAAACACTGTGAACTTCGTATATTTGTTTAAAGGGTTAAATAGCCTATACACTCCTGTGCTTTATAACCTTTATTTTTTTGGCCATTTCGGGACAAAAATAACTTGACCAGTTTGGAAATACATTCTCGGTCCAAAAAATAAAAAATAAAAATTACTCCCCATTTTTGTCACGAAGGGACAAAGGGTAAAATAAAGTAATAAAAGAAACCAACTATAATAAAAATTACCCCCCCTAACAGTCTCAGAAGGACCAGGGTAAACAGAGTAATATAAGTCAAAGAGTTTTAACAAAAACATAGCAAATTATAAATCAAATGTCTCAAACAAAAAGACAACAAAACAAAATAAAACAAAAACTCAATCATCCTCTGCCATAGGTGCAGTCCTAGGCGCATCATCCTCATCATCACTACTACCTAGATGATGATACTTGAGGCACTCCCTAAGATCCAGCTGGTTCTGCTTCACCCGCTTGTTGATGGAGTGCACCTCCTACTGCATAGAGGTGATGGACTGCTACATGGTGCTCATGTCTCCCTTGGAAGCTAAGGCCTCTATTATTTGTGAAAAGTTGATCTCCGGCTCTGAAGGCGGGACTGTCTGAGAGGATGAAGCCATGTCTGGAAAGCCGACTGGCATGGCAGCAGGGATGGGCACCTCATTATCAAAGTCATCTCTCCGCAGCTGCGCATTAGACTTCATCAAAGTCTGCTTGCTGATGGGCTGCTGAATCTTCATCTTCGGTTCTCCAGTAATGTTGATGCCTGACTGAAGAATAATCTGAGGATGCACCACTTCATTATAAGGACTGCTGGGCAGCTCAAGGACTGGTACTCCGATGAAGGGACTAATGATCTGGGGATCAACAGTGATGATATGCCCGTCAACAGTGGACTGCAGTACCAACCCATGATCATCGTCCTACGCCACCTCTAGGTTGGCATAGAAGAGTCTGATAAGCCTGGTGAGGACAATGTAGACACAGGTGTAGAGGTATCCCCAGTGGTAAGTTTGGATAGTCTCATAAATACTATCCAGCGGAGGCACCATGATGTCAGATTGGACCACATTGCGCTCAACAATGATTGTGCGGTCCATGATTTTGGTTTGGAGTGCGCTCCTCTCTTCTTCAGTCCTCTGGCGGACCCTGCGCTGGGAACTGATTGCAGACATGATGCTGTAAAAAGGAACCAACAAGAATTTGCAAAAAATAATCCAAAAATATTCTTGTTAGGTCACAACAAAAATTGGGCAGAATAACAACAATAAAAGGACTTCCAAAAATATAGACAGAATATATCACATTGTAGTCCCAAAAGAATATCATCAAAGATTATCCCAATATGGCAGATATATGCATCTCATTATCTCAAAAACATTCCAAAAAAATTGAAATTCTAACAGTTTAAAAATAAATAAACTGAAAAGAAAAAGAAAAAAGATTGGAAAATACCTGGAATGTGAGAGTAATGTGCAAAAAGACAAGAGAAGGCAATATAAATCCAAAAACTCACTGGAAATTATGCACAAGATGCCAAAAAGGGAGATTTTGGTGGGGTAGGGTGGAGTATGTGGCGCCCAGGGGTATATATAGCTCCTGTGGGGTCCCCGTCCGGACGCGCGCTGCCTCGGAACCATGCAGACAGAGTGCACGCGTCCGAACGTAACTTGACCTCGTCCGGACGATGAAACTCCACCCGTCCGGACGCTCCACAATGAAACATCAGAAAACTGAGAAAAATTTACATAAATCAAATTTTCTCAAGTCAGTTTCAGAACATGCATGTATAATCTACTGATAACCCAATCAGAGAGCATTTCAAAACTAGACAGAGATATAAAAGAGAGTTGAGAGTATAATCAGCACAATTATTTTCCTGGACATAGAAAATTTAAATAGAAAACTCAACTCATGCAATGCGTGTGTGAGTGAAGCCCTCTACGTGCAATGATTTTTTATTGTCAATTACATGACACATGGCAACTCGATTTTCTAGACAAGAGAGAAAATCAGTGAAAGATTAGTCAAAAGTCAAACCTTATAACTTACTAAGGCCTAACCACCCTCATCTGATACACTCCCCCTGAGATGCAGCTCCTAATCATTTTACTTGTACCATGAAGGACAAAGTAAAAAAAAATTACTTGCACGTAGAGGGCAAGGCATATAGCAAATTCAGTACATAAGCAGTGAATATATAATATAAAACACATAATGCAAAAGATTTACTGCTTCATTCTTATGGTGCTGCAACCTAGAGAGAATGCCAGAGTTTTTAGGTTCTAGGTTCAACTAGCATGTGTTCAATTTGGCCATCTTATCAAAGACCTTTTCTCTTATCCAAAATTTCAAGAAACACAAAATCAGAGAAGGAAAGAAGGAAAGATGTACCTTTAGGGGAGTCGTGGATAATGCACATTTTTCATCGCATGAGAAAAGAAGCTATCCTACTTTTGCATATACAGGAAAACACTTGGCAGATTATAGTCATAAACTCTCAATTATATCTAAGTAGAGTAGACTAATGCACAAAGAATAGAGAGATCAGGTGAAAACACAAGCAATATCTGATATACCCAGAGAAAAGAAAAATCCTGCAAATTCTCCCCAATATATATATATATATATATATATATATATATATATATATATATATATATATATATATATATATATATATATATATATATATATATATATATATATATATATATATATATATATATATGTATGTATATATTTTTTTATTATTATTAAAAAAATGCAATATGGAAAAGAAAAATCATATGCACGGCAAGATCAAACCTGATGATGCCAATATAGAAAAACAGTCGCTCGACCTGCTTTTTCTGTCTTCCCCTAACAAATACCTGCGAAGTTTTCTTAAGAGAAATAGGGGGTAAAAGCACAACTGGTTCCTAGATTGCATATAAAATGTAGCAAGAGAAATACGCAATCAAACCTGATGCCGTAGGATTAGGAACCAAATCCTAGGCATGAACACTCGAACCTGCTAGGTGTGTCTGTTCCCCCTCATGGGGTGACCGTCCTTCTTGACCCAAGCCTGCCTTCCTGAGGGTGGTTGGTGGTAGGACATCATCCACTCCATCATGGTCTGCATCCAGATAGGTGGCTCATTGTGATATTGATCATGTTTCACCTTCTGAGGCCTTCTAAATTGCTTGGATTTGTTTTTGGGGTTACCACTGTGATTGGCTGGTACAAATCGCTGTTGAGGCCGCTGATGCTGAGGTGCCTGGTATCGTGGTGCATGAGACCAAGGATCTTGATATCTTGGTACCTGATGATAAGGAGCCTGATACCATGGAGTCTAAAACTGGGCCGGAGGTCTAGTGCCATGATTAGCCTGTCGAGGCACTTCTTTCTTGGCCTTGGCTTTCTGAGCCTTCAGGAGGGAGCACTGAGGACGGACATGCCCACTTAGACCGCAGTGATGGCATATGGGAGGTCTTCTGATGGAATGAGGCTTCTGAGTGCCTGAAATATCATCGTTGACCTTGTCCTTCCCTTTATCTTCAACAGTGGGAGGAGGCTCTAGGACTGTAGGTTTCACAAATACAGTCTTTGAAGTAGAAGGAGCATCAGAAGAGGGAGCTACATACCCGAGACCAGTCTTGTCAGTTGGGCTCTTCTGGATAGACAACATACGAGTCAGTTTCTCATCAGTGACTCTTTCTTGCTGGAGTTACGTCTCTAGTATCTTTTCCTCGAGCTCTTGTATTCTGAGCAGCAAAGAACTCTTCTCAGTTTACAAACTGTTCAGATCATAGAGGTGCTGCTTTCGGCCTTCCCTCAGCTTCTCATACTCTATGTAGAGTGTCTTGTAAGCCTCTTTAAGCTCTTCCCCATTATCACTATGCTCCGAATAGTAAGAGTCTTCCTCCTCAACATGTGGGGCTACAAAGGCCAAAAATTTCTCAGACTCTGGAGCTTCTTCTTCTAACTCATCACTGAGAGTCACATTGTAAGCCTTCCCCTTGCCCTTCTTCAGATTCCCGCAATCGGCTCAGATATGCCCAAAACCTGAGCATTCAAAAGATCTGGGCCCTCTGGGATCCTTCTTTTCTTCTTCCTCAGGTTTAGCTTCTCTAGGAGATTTCTTCACTTTTTCAGAAAACGTTTTTTGAATCGGTCGTCTCTCATAAGTCTTATGAAATTCTTGGCTAACATAGCCACAACTTTTTCTTCCTCCTTAGAGTCATCTTCAGATGATTCTTCTACCTTCTTCTTGGAAGCCTTTAAGGCAATGGTCTTCAATTTCTTGACCGGGGGGAGAGACAGCTCATATGTTTGAAGAGATCCCACCAATTCTTCAATCTTCATCTCTTCTAGATCTTTGCTTTCTTCAATGGTGGTTACCTTGATCCTGAAACGCTCAGGCAAAGATCTTAGAATTTTTCGGATGAGTTTAACATCCGAGATAGGCTTCCCAAGACTCACCATGGAGTTTCTCAGGTCACTCATCTTGGAGTAAAACTGTCCAAATGTCTCTTCTTCCAACATCTTAATCTCTTCAAATTTTGAAATCAACATTTGAAGTTTGGCAGATTTTACAAGTTTGGTGCCTTCATATGTTGTTTCAAAATTTGCCATGCTTCTTTGGCTGATTCGCAATTAGAAATTTTTGCGAATTTAGATGGTGAAAGTGCTTGGCACAGAGCATGAAGGGCTTAATCATTTGAAAGATGAGCAGTTTTTTGAGGGACTAGTTCGAGTGCTGCATCCTCTGGTTTAGTCCAACCAGTTTCAACAATACTCCAACAGTCAATAGATTTTAAAAAGAACTGCATACGTGCCTTCCAATAGCCATAGTTCGTACCATCAAAGGCAGGAACTGAATTAAGAGTTTGAGACATTATAATAAATAGAAGTCAAAAATAAATAACACTTAAGAAATTAATCTTCTCAGAGTGTACCAAGCTCTGATACCAATTGAAAAATGGAATTGACTTCTAAAAAAAATAACAAGTGTGTGCTATAGTGTGCAACAAAATATCACAATGCAGAATTAAAATAGACAGATATATTGTTGATGAACTGGAAACTCAATTAAGAGAAAAACCACTCCGGGGCAGCCAAACCCAGGATATCCACTATTCAGAAGACAAAGCTAGATTCAAAGTAGTAACACTCACATACCCCTGATGCAGTGTTCGTACCTTGCTCTCTAATGTGTAACCCAACACGAACACTTCCCAACCAGGTCTCCTACCTGAAGGGGTATTCAATGAAATCCTTTATCTTAGGGTCGTCCCCTAAGATAGACTTCAGTTGTAGCGCAGCAACAGCACACTTGAAATGGCTTGAGAGAGAACAAATCAGCTCTGATAACTTCACAAAATAACTCTCTAAGCTCTGAAGGAATTCAATACCGAATTCTTGCAGTTCTCAATGCCCAGGGGCCTCTATTTATAGGCTGAGGGTTCAAATGGGCGACTGCTGTAATATGTAAATGGGCGACGCCGTCTGGACGGACAACTGTGCGACAGAATTTTTGAGATTTTCGCTAAAAATCTTTCCTGTTTGAGAGTCGCGTCCGGACGGTGAGGTACTATCGTTCGGATGGTCACATGTCCGCTGCAAGTAATTTCCATATAAGGCATTCGCGCTTCCGGACCAAGGGGGATGGCCGTTTGGACCGTTGATCTTCAACATGCAATTTCCATATCTATTTAGTGTGCGCGTCTGGACCATGATAGGCAAGCGTCCAGACGGTTGAAGTTGAATACGCAATTTCCATATTTGTTGAACGCGCGTTCGGACCAAGCTGTCTAACGTCCGGGCGGTTGTATTTGAATTGCGATTCTTGCCTTATGAATGAGCGCGTCCGGACGGGAATCCACGTCGTCCGGACGGTTGCATCAATCTTCCCTTATTTGACCTTTGGAAAGAAAATCTGAAGCTGATCGATCACTGGAATTCGTCCGGACGGGCTGCTGAGTCGTCCGGACGGTTGCAAGAATCGCAATTTGATTTGTGAATGGCAGACTGGCGTTTGGACGTATGATGCTTGGTCTGTCTAGGCGTTCAGACAGTATGGCACGTTGTCCGGACGGATGGAACTGTGGACAGGTGAACGTCAGGACGGGATGACACGTCGTCCGGACGACTGGCAGGGAACCGACTTTTCTGACTTGCAGAATCTTCTGAAACACTTCTGAATTGCGGAATCCCTTGTAAAACAGCATCTTTACATACAAGTGATTTTCTCCAAACAGAATGAGGCCAATCACAAACTAACAGTACCTCCGTCCAAAACTAACGTCCAGCCACGTCATCGTATAGGTGTGCATACATGCGCGACATCTGTCCCCGTGGTACACCTCAGCGCTTTTTTTAATTTTTTTTTTATTATTATTTTAATGATTTCTTATATATATATATATAAATTCTAGGGTGGCTAAGCCACCCCTTTGGGCCACATGAAGGTGGCTGGCCACCCCCATTTTGGCCAAGGGGGTGGCTAAAGGCCATTTTTGGGGGTGGCTGAAACCACCCCTATGGGCTAGCCACCCCCAAGGGCGAAAGTGAGAAAAAAATACAAATTAGGTTTTGGCCATTGGGGGTGGCCGAACCACGCCCATGGGCCACGAGGGTGGTTCGGCCACCCCTTGGCCTAATGGGGGTGGTCGAGCCACCCCCAAGCCTAATGGGGGTGGTCGAGCCACCCCCAAGCCAAATGGGGGTGGCTTCGACCACCCCCATTTGGCCCTTGGGGGTGGCCGAACCTCCAACATGGCCTTGTGGGTGGTTCGGCCACCCTTAGAATTTTATTTATTTATTTTAGAAAAAGCCATAAAATTAAGAACAACAATTTTTTTTTTCCAATAGATACCCCTATAATTTTATAAATTTCACGATGTGCCCCATGTGGTTTTAATAAGTACCAAAAATAATACTTTATTTTTGTAATTATATCACAAATGGTACTTTGTACACAAACAATATTTGGTATGCCTGTTTTGAACCAAAAGTAATCTATATGCCTGTCGTGTATCAAAATAATATGTTGACAAGAATTGAACCCTTCATAAAAATAAAAAAAAAAATAAAAATGCAATCAGTCATGTGTAACAATTGGAAACACAAAATAATCTGCGTGGCCAATTGATATAACCCAAAAAATGACCAAATGTTTGTTACTTATACACTTTTTTTCCCAATATATACCCCTGTGATTTTATACATTTCATGATGTGCACCCTGTAGTTTAAATAAGTATCAGAAATGGTACCTTGGTTTTATAAATATTTCACATATGGTACTTTGTACACAATTAATATATTTTTGTCCCCAAGGGTAGCTCAATCGGTTGGGGACCACGCCTCATGAAACGAAGGTTAGTAGTTTGAATCCCCCATCCTCCTCTTGTGTGGATATATATGTACCATATATATATATATATATATATATATATATATATATATATATATATATATATATATATATATATATATATATATATATATATATATATTATTTTAAAGAGTTTTTTTTTAAAAAAATAAAAATAAAATGTTGTTCGGGTGGTTGAGCCACCCCTTTGGGCCAAATGGGGTGGCCGGACACCCCCATTTGGCCTAGGGGTGGCTCAGCCTCCTCCAGACCAGTCGATCTTGGGGTGGCCGAATCACCCCCGTGGCCCATGGGGCTAGTTCGGCCACCCCAAGGGCCAAAACCTAATATGTGTTTTTTTCTCACTTTGGCCCTTAGGGTGGCCGAACCAAACTCGTGGCCCATGGGGGTGGTTCGGTCACCCCCATGGGCCACAGGGGTGGTTCGGCCACCCCCAGGCCTAATTGGGGTGGTATCTATATATATATATAAACATAGTGACATTTCACCTTTCTTATGTGAGTCCACTCCCCCTTAAGGGGTGAATGGTCTCATCATTCTTGACCCATACTTGCTTGACCCGTGGAGGTGGTTTGTGGGTCATGTCTATTTGGCCATTCTCATTAGCATACCTTGCATCAGGCTAAGCAACCCCTCATAGCCTTGGTTGCTATTGGACTTTTGCGGCTTTCTCTTATAGCGCCTTGATTTATTCTTCTTTGGTTTGCCACTCTGGTTTGTAGGAACAAACTTCTGTTGATGCCATGGAGCCTGATGTGTCGTCGGAGGTAGAGTGCCTGATGTAGCTCTTGTTGGCAGCTCCCTATGTACCTTTGACTTTTGAGCTGGAAACTATTGACAATTGGGTCGGATGTGACCGGTGATGCCGCAGTGATGATAGGTGGGCAGACTTCTTTTGTTTGAATGCTTTTTGACAGTCTCTTCAGATTTTAGGTTAGCATTCTTACAAATAACACTGTCCTTACTTTTTATATGTCTCCTATGTGGAGGGACATATTTGGATGAGGAAGATTTTTCAACTTTACCTTTCCTCGGAACATCCTGCTTAATCTAAGATCTGTGGGTTCTTAACAGAAAATAATTTGGTCTAATGTGACCAACCTTCCCACAATTATGACACGTAGGGACAAACTTACCATGAGCCTCTGTACCTGTATCTTTGGATTTAGGCCTCACACAATTATTTAAGTAAGAATTTTCAGAATTATCCAAACAAACAGTATCTACTATCACAGGCTTAATAACTATAGAATCTAATTCAGAATCAGAAGCATGTGAAGTAGAAGCACTCAAATCATTAACAATTAAGTCAGGCTTGTTAGACATATCTGAATGAATACAAAGCATGCTCTTAAAATTATCACTAGAGAACTTTTTCAAGAGATCTTCATATTCTTTTAATTTTTTCTCAAGTGTATCAATAATATCAAATAGCATGGTATTCTCAGATTTCAAAGAGTCAATCAAAGTATGTGATTCAGACAATTTAATGATTAAAGACTTTTTTTTGCTTAACCTTTTTGAGCTCTTTATTGGAATTTTTAGAATTTTTACTTAGTTTAGGAAAATTCTCAAGGAGCTCAGTATCAGAATTCTCTTCAGATAACATAGAAGAATTTATGATAAAAGATGTCAACAAAAATATGGATCACACTCAGGAGATTAGTCCAAAAATAGTGTACCCACTCTGATACCAATTGAAAAATAAATGACTTCTAATTTACCGTGTGTGTGTGCACAATGTGTAACAAAATATTATAAATGCGAAATTTAAAGAACACAAATATTTTGTTAACGAAATAGAAACTCAATTAAGAGAAAAATCACTTCGGGGCAGCCAAACCTAGGAAATCCACTATCAGAAGACAAAGCTAGTACATAGACAGTAACACTCACATACCCGATGCAGCGATTGTATCTAGGACTAAGACACGTAACCCAACATGAACGCCCCCCAACCAAGTCTCCTACTTGAAAAGATTTCTATGGATTCATTTACCTTAGGGCTCCTTTCTAAGATAGACTTCAATGATGAGTACAACAACAGCACAATGACAACGGCTTAAAAGCTAGCGGATCTTCACAATTTCTACCAAAAATATATTCTCTAAGCTCTAAAGAATTAAATACCAAATTCTGTAAATTTTACATGCCTAGAGGCCTCTATAAATAAGCTTACAGAAGACCTAAATCAACACTGATTTGGTTTTCTCTAGGCGGTGTCTGGACGCAAGCTAAAGCCGATCGGATGGACAACTGTGCAACTGGCTTTCCATAACACACTCCACGCAATTCCATATTGGGGCTGCATCTGAATGGTGTTGCCCTAGCTTTCGGACGGTTGCACTTTTACTGCACGTAATTACTATAATAAGGACCTCGTCCGGACGGTGTTGCCCTGACGTTCGGACAGTTGCAATTTTTTTTCCACGTCTTGCCTTATTAAGGACCTTGTTCGGGCAGTGTTGCCATGTCGTTCGGATGGGTGCAGCTGTCTTCCCATATACGTGTCTGTGAAGGAAATCCGATTACTTGTCAAACTCTAATGACTGTCCGGATATGTTGCCATGACGTCTGGACGGATGCAAACTTGAACTGTTTGAATCTTCTAGACACTGATGGGCATCTGGACGTGATTGCCACGTCATCCAGATGGATGTTATTATCTAATGAGCGTCTAGATGTTATACTGGACCGTCTGGATGGAAACAAAGGATCGAACTTTTCTGAGTTGGAATTTGTATAGAATCTTCCTTGAATACTATAATAGACTTTTTGCAGCTTGTGACACTAGAACTTGTCATAATAAGGCCATTTCCATATCAGAGAAATAAACTCTGAATATCTGAAGACTCTGAAATATATGGTATCCCTGCTAAAGAAGGAACATTACATGATAGTGATTTTGCCAATAGAATGCAGCCAATCAAAAACCAACAAATATGCTCTTTTCTCTTGTAAAATAGTTGGTAGACGGTAGCAAAACTTCAGAGTCTTCTTCTTGCAACGTTTTCTTATTGTAAGTTCTTTTAATTTTGTTGTTTTTAATACAAGTTAGCATGTTATTTTTAGCCATGAGAGGCTAAACCCTCAACTAAGGTTGAGGATGAAGCCTCACTTATGATTAGCAACACTATTCTCTTGTGATGTAATATTTTTTAATTTTAATGAGTTTGATTTTTCAGTTATTTTACTCCAACTCAATTTTGTGGAATGACTCTTGGATATCCTTTGTGATTTATTCTACGGATACAATTAATGTTTTGATAATACAATCAGAGAGCATCTCAAAACTAAGTAGAGATAAAAAGAAGAGTTGAGATGTTAATCAGCACAAACATTTTCCTGGACATAGAAAATTCAAATAGACAACTCAACTCATGCAATGCATGTGTGTGTGAAGACTTTAACCCATAAGGTATGACTATCACAGATATGACAAAGGGCAACCAGATTTTCTAGACTAGAGAGAAAATCAATGCAAGATTAGTCAAAAGTCAAATCTCATAACTTACTAGGGTCTAGTTACCCTCATCTGATACATTCCCCCTAAGATGCAGCACCTAAATGTTTTACTTGTACCATGAAGGACAAAGTAAACGTTTTACTTGCACGTAGAGGGCAAGGCATATAGCAAAATCAGCACATAAGCAGTGAACATTCAATTAAAGCACCGAATTCATATGATTGACTGCTTGATTCTTATGGTGCTGCAACATATAGAGAATGCCAGAGTTTTTAGGTTCTAGATTCAACTAGTGTGTGGTCAATTTGGCCTTCTTATCAAAGACCTCTTCTCTTATCCAAAAATTCTAGAAACACAAAGTCAGAGAAGGAAAGATGTACCTTTAGGGGAGTCGTGGATAGTGCACATTTTTCATCACATGAGAAAATAAGCTATCCAAGTTTTGCATATACAGGAAAACACTTGGCAAATTATAGTCAGAAACTCTCAATTATATCTAAGCAAAGTAAATTAATACCCAAAGAATTGAGATATCAGGAGAAAATACATGCAATTATCTGTTATGCCAAGAGAAAAGAAAAATCCTGCAAATTCTCCCCAATTATTATTATTATTTTTTTATTATTATTATTTTTAATAAAAAAAATGCAATATGGAAAAACGTCATATGCAAGGCAAGATCAAACCTGATGATGCCAATACAGAAAAGCAGTCGCTCGACTTGTTTTTTCTGTCTTCCCTAAAAAGTACTTGCAAAATTCTCTCAAGAGAAATAGGAGGCACAACAAACTGGTTCCTACATTGCATATTAAGCACACAAATATAACAAGTAAATGTGCAAGCAATCAAACCCGATGCCTTAGGATTAGGAACCGAATCCTAGGCATGAACACCTTCTTCTGCTAGGTGCGTTCATTCCCCCTTATGGGGTGAATGGTCTCATCACTCTTGACCCATACCTGCTTGACCCGAGGCGGTGGCTTGCAGGTCTTGTCCATGTTGTCCATTCTCCTTAGCATACCTTGCATTAGGCTCAGCAATCCTTCATAGCCATGGCTGCCATTGGGCTTCTGCGGCTTTCTCTTGTAGAGCCTTGATTTGTTTTTCTTTGTTTTGCCACTCTGATTGGCAGGAACAAACTTCTGCTGATTCCGTGGAGCTTGAAGAGCCATAGGAGGTAGAGTGCTCCCTGATGTAGCTCTTGTTGGCAGCTTCTTTGGCTTTTGAGCCTGGAGCTATGGACACTTGAGTTGGATGTGACCGGTGATGCTGCAGTGATGGCAGGTGGGCAAGCTTCTTTTGTTTGAATGCTTCTTGACATTCTCTGCTGAATTATAGTTAGCATTCTTACAAATAACATTGCCCTTACCTTTTATATATCTCCTATGCGGAGGGACATATTTTGATGAGGAAGAATCATCAACTTCACTTTTCCTTATAGCATCCTGCTTAATCCAAGGCCTGTGGGATTTCAACAAATAACAATTTGGCCTAATATGACCAATTTTCCCACAATTATGACAAGTAGGAACAAACTTATCTCGTGTTCTTGATTCCTTAGGCTTGGGCATCACACAATTATTCAAGCAAGAATTATCCAAACAAGCAATGTCTACTATCACAGACTACATAATAATGGAATCTAATTCAAAATCAGAAGCATGTGATGTAGAAGCACTCAAAAAATCAACAATTAAACCAGGCTTGTTAGAAACATCTGAATGAATACAAAGCATGCTCTTCAAATTATCACTTGTGTTAGTATTTTGGCCTCATTCTGTGTTTGGACAAAATCACTTATATGTAAAGATGCTGTAAACATGGATTTCACTTGTCAGAGCATTTTCAGAAGACTCTGCACTGCGAAAAAGATAGAAGATTTCAGATTCCCTGTCAACCGTTCGGATGACGTGTCATCCCGTACGAACACCCATCTGACCATTGTTTCATCCGTCTAAACGACGTGTTCATCCCGCTCGGACGACAGACAGACCAGCATCATCCGTCCAGACGACGTATCTTTTCCGTCCGGACCCTACACTGTGTCGAGAAGCTTCTATTCTAGCTTGCATCCGTCCGGACCTCTCAGCAGCCTGTCCGGACGCCTTTCAGTACTCGAACAGTCTCAGATTCTTTCCAAGTTCAGTTTATGGGAAGATTGACACACCGTCCAGACGATGTGGTTTCCCGTCTGGATGCGATCATAAAGAAGGCAAGAATCGCAATTCCAATATCACCGTCCGGACACCAATCAGCCTTAGTACGGACGCGCGCTCATCAGTTAAGGAAATTGCCGAATCGACTTCAACCATCCGGACGTTTGCCTCTCCTGGTCCGGACGCACGCATAGCAGATATGGAAATTGGGTGTTGAAGAATTGTCGTCAGGACGTTCATCCCCCTTGGTCCGGATGCGCTAAGCCTTATATGGAAATTACTTGCAGCAGACTTGCGACTGTCCAGACGTCAGTGTCTCACCGTCCGGACGCAGGTCTTAAACAGGAAAGATTTTCAGTGAAATTTTCAAAAAATCCTGTCGCACAGTTGTCCGTCCGGACGGCCCAAGTTCACCGTTCGGACGGCGTCCGTACATATTACATCAGTCGCCCATTCTACACCTCAACCTATAAATAGAGGCCCCTGGGCATTGAGAACTGCAAGAATTCGGTATTGAATTCCACAAGAGCTCAGAGAAGTTCAAGATCCCTTTGAAGCCGTTTCAAGTGTGCTACGCTACAACTGAAGTCTATCTTAGAGGTCGGCTCTAAGGTAAGGAATTCCATTGAAGACCCCTTCAGGTAGGAGACCTGGTTGGGAAGCGTTCGTGTTGGGTTACATGTCAGGGAGCAAGGTACGACCACTGCATCGGGTTAATGTGAGTGTTACTATCTTGTATCTAGCTTCGTCTTCTGAATAGTGGAATTCCTGGGTTTGGCTGCCTCGGAGTGGTTTTTCTCTTAATTGAGTTTCCACTTCGTCAACAAAAACTGTGTGTCTTTTATTTTCTGTTGTGCTTAATTTTTGTTGACACTCGTTGCACACACTTTATTTTTAGAAGTCAATTTCAATTTTCAATTGGTATTAGAGCTTGGTACACTCTGAGAAGATTAATTTCTTGAGTGTTATTTATTTTTGACTTCTTTTGATCATAATGTCTCAAACTCTTAATTATGTTCCTGCCTTTGATAGTATGAACTACGGCTATTAGAAGGCACGTATGCGTTTCTTTCTGAAATCTATTGACTGTTGGAGTATTGTTGAAATTGGTTGGACTAAACCAGAGGAAACAACACTTGAACTAGTCCCTCAGAAGAGCGCACGCCTTTCAAATGATAAAGCCCTCCATGCTCTGTGCCAGGCACTTTCTCCATCTGAATTCGCAAATATCTCAAATTGCGAATCAGCCCAAGAAGCATGGCAAATCTTGGAAACAACATATGAAGGCACGAAACTTGTTAAATTTGCCAAACTTCAAATGTTGATTTCGAGATTTGAAGAAATTAAGATGTTGGAAGAAGAGACCTTTGGAGAGTTTTACTCCAAGATGAGTGACCTGAGGAACTCCATGGTGAGTCTTGGGAAACCTATCTCGGATGTAAAACTCATCCGAAAGATTCTAAGATCTTTTCCTGAGCGTTTCAGAATCAAGGTGACCACCATTGAAGAAAGCAAGGATCTTGAAGAGATGAAGATTGAAGAGCTAGTGGGATCTCTTTAAACATATGAGCTATCTCTGCCCTCGGTCAAGAAGTTGAAGACCATTGCTCTAAAGGCTTCCAAGAAGAAGGTAGAAGCATCATCTGAAGATGACTCTGAGGATGAAGAAAAGGCTGTAGCTATGTTAGCCAAAAATTTTAGAAGACTGATGAAAGATGATCGGTTCAAGAAGAAGTTTTTTGAAAGAGTTAAGAAATCTCCTAGAGAAGCTGAACCTGAGGAAGACGATAAGAAAGATCCCAAAGGACCCCGATGTTTTGAATGCTCAGGCTTTGGGCATATCTGGGCTGATTGCGGGAATCTTAAATAGAGCAAAGGGAAAGCATACAATGTGACTCTCAGTGATGAGTCAGAAGAAGAAGCTCCAGAGTCTGAAAAATTTATGGCCTTTGTAGCCCCACATGTTGAAGAAGAAGACTCGTATTATTCAGAGCATAGTGATAATGAGGAAGAGCTCAAGGAGGCCTACAAGACACTCTACATAGAGTATGAGAAGCTGAGGGAAGGCCGAAAGCAGCACCTGAATGATCTGAATAGTTTGCAGACCGAGAAGAGTTCATTGCTGCTCAAAGTTCAAGAGCTCGAGGAAAAACTACTAGAGACACAGCTCCAGCTAGAAAGAGTTATTGATGAGGAGCTGACTCGTATGCTGTCCATCCAGAAGAGCCCAACTGACTAGACTGGTCTCGGGTATGTAGCTTCCTCTTCTGATGCTCCCTCTTCCTCAAAGACTGTGTTTATGAAGCCTATAGTCTCAGAGCCTCCTCCCACTGTTGAAGATAAAGGGAAAGACAAGGTCAACGATGATGTTCCAGGCACTCAAGAGCCTCATTCCATCAGAAGACCTCCTATATGCCACCACTGCGGTTTAAGTGGGCATGTTCATCCTCAGTGCTCCCTCCTGAAAGTACAAAAGGCCAAAGCTAAGAAAGAAGTGCCCAGACAAGCTCATTATGTCACTAGACCTGCGGCTCAGCATCAGACTCCATGGCATCAGGCACCTCACCAAGCACCAAGGTATCAGTATCAAGCCCCTTGGTCTTATGCTCCTCAGCATCAGCGGCCTCAGCAGTGGTTTGTACCAGCCAATCACAGTGGCACCTACAAGAGCAAACCCAAGCAGTTTAGAAGGCCTCAGAAGATGAAAGAAGAGCAATACTCCAGTGAGCCTCCAATCTGGATGCAGAACATGATGGAGTGGATGATGCAGTCCTGCTAGCAACCACCCACTGGAAGGTAGGCTTGGGTCGAGAAGGACAGCTACCCCATGAGGGGGTACAGACACACCTAGCAGTTTCGGGTGTTCATGCCTAGGATTCAGTTCCTAATCCTATGGCATCAGGTTTGATTGCTCATTTTACTTGACATATTGTTATATGCAATCTAGGAACCAGTTGTGTTTGCCCCCTATGTTTCTTGAAAGAACTATGCATGTACTTTTTGGGGAAGACAGAAAAAGCAGGTCGAGCGACTGTTTTTCTGTAGTGGCATCATTGAACTTACACAGGTTTGATCTTGCCTTTGCATATGATGTCATTTCCATATTGCTTGTTGTTTTTTTTTTTTTTTAAAAAAAAAAAAAAATGGGGAGAATTTGCAGGATTTATTTTCTCTTGGCTTTTTAGATATTGCATGTCTTTTTGCCTGATATCTCAATTCTGTAAGCATTAATCTACTCTGATTAGATATAATTGAGAGTTTATGACTATATTGGCCAAGTGTTTTTCCTGTTTATGGAAAAAGTAGGATAGCTTCTTTTCCTCACGCGATGCAAAAGTGCGCTATCTGGGGCTCCCCTAAAGGTACATCTTTCCTTCTCTGACCTCTTTGTTTCTAGAAATTCTGGATAAGAGAAGAAGTTTTTGATAAGATGACCAAATTGACCTCATGCTAGTTGAACCTAGATCCTATAAACTCTGGCACTCCCTATAGTTTGCAGCACCATAAGAAACAAGCAGTTAATCGTATGAAATCTATGCTTTACAGTATATATTCTCTGCTTATGTGCTACATTTGCTTTATGCCTTGCCTCTACGTGCAAGTAAAACATTTACGTTGTCCTTCATGGTACAAGTAAATCACTTAGGTGCTGCATCGCAGGGGGAGTGTATCAAATGAGGGTGGCTAGGCCCTAGTAAGGTTTGACTTTTGGCTTATCTTCCATTTATTTTCTCTCCTGTCTAAGAAAATCTGGTTGCTATTGGTCAAAATATTGAAAGTCATACCTTGTGGGAAAAGAGTCTTCACACACACACGTGCATTGAGTGAGTTGAGTTGTCTATTTGAATTTTCTATGACCAGGAAAAATATTTGTGCTAATTAAAATCTCAACTCTCTTTTATATCTCTGTTTAGTTTTGAGATGCTCTCTGATTGTGTTATCAGATGATTAAACATGCATGTTCTGACACTGACTTGAGAAAATTTTATCTCTGTAAAATTTTCCTTAGTTTTTCTGGTGTTTCAGTGTAGAGCGTCCGGACGGTACCTCTTGGCGTTCGGACGGGTGAAGTTCAGCAGTTCGGACGGTTCCCTTTTTGAAGTCCGAACGGACGGCATTTTGTCGTCCGGACGGGATAGGTTCCACGTCCGGACGTGAGCTGTCATCCTCGGGCGGACGGATAATTTAATTCATCCGGACGTGCGTAACAGTTTTGCTCCTTTCCGAGGCAGCGCGCGTCCAGACGTGATCAAAATACCGTCCAGACGGGCACCCCACAGAGGCTATAAATAGCCCAGATCGCCGATCTCACTCCTCCATATCCCACAAAATCCCTTCTTTTGACAATTTGTGAGTAATTTCTTGAGTCTTTGGAGTTTTCTCCACATGTCTTCTGTGCATTCTCATTCCAGGTATTTTTTCTTAGTCTCTTTCTTTTTCAGTTCATTTATTTCAAGCTGTTAGAGAGTTAATTTTGGACTGAGATTGAATTTATGTGATGCATATTGGGATTATTTGTGATGATATTTTTAGGACTAAAATTGTGATATATTCTGTTTTTCTTTTTACAAAAGTCCTTTTTACTGCTGTTATTCTGCCAAATTTTTGTTACACTAACAAGAATATTTTTTTGTGGATTATTTTTGGCAAAAATTCTTGTTGGTTCTTTTGCAGAATCATGTCTGCCATCAGCTCCCTGCGCCGGGTCCGCCAGAGGACCGAGGAAGAGCAGAGTGCCTTCCAAGCCAAGATCATGGACCGCAATGTCCTCGCTGAGCAGAACGTGGTCCGTGTTGACATTATGGTGCCTCCATTGGATAGCATTTAAGAGACTATCCAGACCTATCACTGGGGCTACCTCTACACTTGTGCCTGCATCGTCCTCACCAGGCTAGTCAGGCTCTTCTATGCCAACCTTGAGGTGGCTCAGGATGATGAGCATGGGGTGGTACTGCAGTCCACTGTTGATGGACACATCATCACTTTAGATCCTCAGACCATCAGTCGGTTCCTCGGAGTACCAGTCCTTGATCTGCCTGCCAGTCCTTACAATGAGGTGGTGCTTCCTCCATCTATGGACGATCTCCGAGAGTTCTTCCACGCAGTTCCACAGGGTGAGGGGCATCCGACTAACATCAGGATTGGTGCACTAGCTTCAGCTCATCGTATGTTGGCCAAAATTGTTCAGCACAATCTCTGGCCAGTTGCCAAGTGCAGTGATCTGATACTGAAGAGGGCACAGTTTGTTTATACTGTTCATCTTCGCTTGCCTTTCTGTCTTTGCAAGCTTATTCTGGGAGTCATGCTCGAGGCTCGTGATGAGAGCAATACCGGTCTCCCCTTAGCTGCCTAATCACTCAGATCATCCTTCAGTCGGGTATCAATGTTAATGGAGAGCCAAGGATGAAGATCCAGCAACCCCTCAGCAAACAGACACTGATGAAGTCGAATGCGCAGTTGCAACGAGAGGATTCTGATGATGACATGCCTGCTGCTATGCATGTTGCTTTTCCAGACGTGGCTTCATCCTCTCATACCGTCCCGCCATCTGAGCCAGAGGCTAATTATTCTCAGATCATGGAGGCCTTAGCTGCCATTCAGGGAGGAATGTCCACCATGCAGTAGTCCATCTCCTCCTTGCAGCTCGAAGTGCGGTCTATCAACAAGCAGGTGGAGCAGACCCATTTGGACCTTCGGGAGTGCCTTCGAGTCCATCATCCGGACATTAGTGATGATGAGGATGCTGCAGCTCAGACTGTACACACGCCAGAGGATGTTTGATTTCCCTCTGTTTTATTGATTTTTTGTTATTTTGAGACATTTTGTTACTTTCTGTTATTTTGTTAAAAACTTAAACTAATATTACCCTGTTTACCCAGGTCCTTCTGAGACTGTTAGGGGGAGTAATTTTATGACAGTTTGTTTTTATTACTCTGTTTTACCCTTTGTCCTTTTGTGACAAAAAGGGGGAGTAATTTTTATTTTTGGGCCGGGAATGTATTTCCAAACCGGTCAAGTGCTTTTTGTCCCAGAATGGCTAAAGGGGGAGTTCGTTAGTATTTTGCCTCATTCTGTGTTTGGACAAAATCACTTATGCGTAAAGATGCTGTAAACAGGGATTTCACTTGTCAGAGCATTTTCAGAAGACTCTGCACTGCGAAAAAGATAGAAGATTTCAGATTCCCTGTCAAACGTCTGGACGATGTGTCATCCCGTCCGGACGCCCATCTAACCACTGTTTCATCCGTCTGGACGACGTGTTCATCCCGATCGGACGACAGACAAACCAGCATCATCCGTTCGGACGACGTATCTTTTCCGTCCGGACCCTACACTGTGTCGAGAAGCTTTTGTTCCAGCTTGCATCCGTCCGGACCTCTTAGTAGCCCGTCCGGACGCCCTTCAGTACTCGAACAATCTCAGATTCTTTCCAAGTTCAGTTTATGGGAAGATTGACACACCGTCCGGCCGATGTGGTTTCCCGTCTGGACGCGATCATAAATAAGGCAAGAATCGCAATTCAAATATCACCGTCCGGACGCACGCTCATCAGTTAAGGAAATTGCCGATTCGACTTCAACCGTCCGGACGTCTGCCTCTCATGGTCCGGACGCACGCATAGCAGATATGGAAATTGTGTGTTGAATAATTGACGTCCGGACGTTCATCCCCCTTGGTCTGGATGCGCTAAGCCTTATATGGAAATTACTTGCAGTGGACGTGCGATGGTCCGGACGTCAGTGTCTCACCGTCCGGACGCAGGTCTTAAACAGGAAAGATTTTCAGCAAAATTTTTGGAAAATCCTGTCGCACAGTTGTCCGTCCGGACGGCCCAAGTTCACCGTCAGGACATCGTCCGTACATATTACAGCAGTCGCCCATTCTGCACCTCAACCTATAAATAGAGGCCCCTGGGCATTGAGAACTGTAAGAATTCTGTATTGAATTCCACAAGAGCTCAGAGAAGTTCAAGATCCCTCTAAAGCCGTTTCAAGTGTGCTGCGCTACAACTGAAGTCTATCTTAGAGGTCGGCTCTAAGGTAAGGAATTCCATTGAAGACCCCTTCAAGTAGGAGACCTGGTTGGGAAGCGTTCGTGTTGAGTTACACGTCAGAAAGCAAGGTACGACCACTGCATCGGGTTAATGTGAGTGTTACTATCTTGTATCTAGCTTCGTCTTCTAAATAGTGAAATTCCTGGGTTTGGCTGCCTCGGAGTGGTTTTTCTCTTAATTGAGTTTCCACTTCGTCAACAAAAACTGTGTGTCTTTTATTTTCCGCTATGCTTAATTTTTGTTGACATTCGTTACACACACTTTATTTTTAGAAGTCAATTTCAATTTTCAACTTGAGAATTTTTTCAAGAGATCATCAGATTCTTTTAATTTATTCTCAAGTGTATCAATAATGTTAAATAGCATGGTATTTTCAGATCTCAACGATTCAATCAAAGCATGTGATTCAAACAATTGCATAATTAATGACTCTTTTTCTTGCTTCACATTTTTAAGCTCTTTATGTGAAATTTTAGAATGTTGAGCATTCTTCAATTTATTAAAAACCTTAAAGAGCTTAATATCAAAATCCTCATTTGATAACTGAGAAGAATTCATGATAAAAGGGGTAATAAAAAAAATAGAAGTCATAAAGAGATGAAGATCACACTCAGGAAATAAATCCTAAACAGAGTGTACCTGCTCTGATACCAATTGAAAAATAAAATTGACTTCTAAAAATAAAAGACAAGTGTGTGCAATAGTGTGCAACAAAATATCACAATGCGGAATTAAAAGAGACAGATATTTTGTTAACGAAGTGGAAACCCAATTAAGAGAAAAACCACTCCGGGGCAGCCAAACCCAGGATATCCACTATTCAGAAGACAAGGCTAGATACAAAGCAGTAACACTCACATACCCTTGATGCAGTGGTCGTACCTTGCTCTCTAACGTGTAACCCAACACGAATGCTTCCTAACCAGGTCTCCTACCTGAAGAGGGTCCTTTATCTTAGGGCTGTCCCCTAAGGTAGACTTCAGTTGTAGCTCAGCAATAGCACACTTGCAATGGCTTGAGAGAGAACAAATCAGCTCCGTTAACTTCACAAAATAACTCTCTAAGCTCTGAAGGATTTCAATACCGAATTCTTGCAGTTCTCAATGCCCAGGGGCCTCTATTTATAGGCTGAGGGTTCAAATAGGCGATTGTAGTAATATGGACGGACGCCGTCCGGATAGTGAACCTGAGCCATCCAGACGGACAACTGTGCGACCAGAATTTTTGAGATTTTTGCTGCAAATCTTTCCTGTTTGAAAGCCGCGTCCAGACGGTGAGGCACTGTCATCTGGACGGTCGCATGTCCGCTACAAGTATTATCCATATAAGGCTTTCGTGCGTCCGGACCAAGGGGGATGGCCGTCCGAACGGTTGATCTTTAACACGCAATTTCCATATCTGTGGTGCGCGCGTCCGGACCATGATAGGCAGGCCTCCGGACGGTTGAAGCTAAATTTGCAATTTCTATATCAGATGCACACCCGTCCGGACGATGGCAGACTGGCGTCCGGACGGTTGTATTTGAATTGCGATTCTTGCCTTATGTATGAGCGCGTCCAGACGGGAATCCACGTCGTCCGGACGGTTGCATCAATCTTCCCTTATTTGAACTTAGAAAGAAAATCTGAAGGTGATCGATCACTGGACGACGTCCGAACGAGCTCTGAGACGTCCGGACAGGTGCAAGCTGGAACAAAAGCTTCTCGATATAGTGGAGAGTCTGGACAGAAAGCTACGTCGTCCAGACGAATGATGCTTGGTCTCTCTGTGCGTCCGAACGGTATAGCACGTTGTCCGATCGGTGGAACAGTGGACAGATGAGCGTCCGGACGGGATGACACATCGTCTGGATGGCTGGCGGGGAATCAATTTTTCTGACTACAGAATCTTCTGAAACACTTCTGAATAGCGGAATCCCTTGTAAAACAACATCTTTACATACAAGTGATTTTGTCTAAACAGAATGAGGCCAATCACAAACTAACAAAGGTCTTGACTTGGTTTTCAATACTAGTTTCATCTTTCCTAGGCACATGTTGTTTACCTCAAGGTTTCTAAGAACGTATCTGAAAGCAATTAGGGCAGATATGACCACTAACGCCACAATGATGACACGTGGGGATAAAATTTGAATTTTTATGAGTAGTCCCTTTAGCACTTTTACCCTTGTCCCCACAATTAGAATGAGTATTATGTTTAGACATGCTACGTTTAACAAACATAGTTCTATAAGCAGACATAGCATGTGAAGAAGAAGCAACACTATCAATACTCAAAGTAGAATCAAAAGGTTTTTCCAGAGGCATTTTTGAGTTCATTAGAGCATCTTCCAAAGACTTAATTTTTGCAATAAGAACATCTTTTTCTATTTCAAAATTTTTAAGTCTTTGTAGATGGTCAATGCTAGAAGTTTTAAAATATTCAAATTGTTTGAACAATTTGACGCACATCCTCTGGAGTTCACCTTTTTCCATCAAATCAACATTGATAGACATGATAAAATATAGGAGTTACGGATCACACTTAGGAATTTAATCCAACAAGAGTGAACCCGTGTTGATATCAATTGAAAAATAATAGACTCCTAATTCACCGTGTGTGTGTGTGATCAATTTGTAACAAAATATATAAATGCAAAATTTAAAAGGAGATAGATATTTTGTTAACGAAGTGGAAACTCAATTAAGAGAAAAACCACTATGGGGCAGCCAAACTCATGCATTCCACTATTTAAAAGACAAAGCTAGTTATAAGGCAATAATACTTACATAACCCGATGCAGCAGTCGTACTTCTAACTCTAACACGTAACCCAACGTGAACGCCTCCCAACTATGTCCCCTACTTGAAGGGGTCTTCAATGGACTCCTTTAGCTTAGGGCTCCTACCTAAGCTAGAGTTCAAATGATCAAATCACACAAAGAAAAACTCTTAGAGAGCTAGCAAATCTCACAATTTCTACCTAAACACCCTCTCTAAGCATAAAGAAATTCAATACCGAATTCTGTAAATAATACAAGCCTAGAAACCTCTAATATAGGCTTTGAAAGACAATACTGATTCGAAGTTCTCTTGGAGGTGTCTGGACATAGACAGAGGGCGTCCGGACGGCAAGCAGCAACCGACTTCCATAACGCACTTCACGCGTTTCTTCATTAAGGATCAGTCTCTGCATTCAAACGATGTTACCCTAGTGTCCGGATGGTTATTTACTGTCTTCACTGACATGTCTGCTGAGCTGTTCAAAATCTTCTCGAATACTGAGGGGCGTCCAAACGTGTCACTAGGCCGTCCGGACGGCAACTAGGGAACCGACTTTTGTTGAGTTGTAAAATGTGCAGAATCTTCCTGGAAGTTTGTGGTCTCTTGAAAGAAACCCTAGCTGACATAGCCAATCATCCTTATCCTTTTTACAAAAGTTCGCGATCTCCACTAGGAATGTTCGTGGCTCCCACCAGGAACGTTCGTGGTCCCCACCACGAACAAATGTTGACATGTTGTATCGTGTGTCGAAAGGTACAATGTACGATTGCAACCATACGCCGAACGATAATCTAACCCTAAAATTCACAAGAACATTCGTTATTCACTTGAGGAACGTTCACTAAATGAACAAATCAGTTGATTCTTATCCTCTGTATTCATTGCCTATAAATACCCCCTTACCTTACATCTCTCAGCATCATTTCTTCTCCATGCATCTATTTTACAACAATTTTTTATTAGAGGAAAGTTCTAAAGTGAGAGGAGGAGTTTTGTTGATAATCCACTTTCATTTGAGGTAACCCTTGTTGCTTAACCCTTCTATCATGTAGTTAATGTTTTATCCTTATTGGTTCATTATTTGGTTTACAATTTTCATTACATGCAAGCTTTATAGATTAGTTTACCTTTTTAAAAGAAAATGACATTTTCAAAATATATGCTTTCAACCACTCTTGATTTTCATAAATGGTCACAATGACATGTTTTATAATGCCCTTATTATGATATTAGGAGTTTTGATTTAGAGCTAGCTTGTTAGATTAGATTATCTTTAGATTTTCATGCATTTTGGTAATGCAGAACGTTCTCTGATCCTTGCACAAACATTCATCACTCGTGAGACAAACAATCTTCCTTGTTGCCAAACATTCGAGTCTATGCCAGAAATGCTAAAAATATGGTTTTAGTTATAGATTAAGGAGTGTTATTAATCTTAGATTATGTTTCACAATAGCAGGAACCTAGGATGTCCCAGTTTATAGATGAGCACACAAGGTAAGTAAATACTTACGAAAATAAGTTCATAATGGATGCGATATGTCAGCTGACTGAGCATAATTTACTTTTCTTAAACGATATGTTATAAGCCTGCTAAATTTCCATAAGTATTTGATAATTGTTCCAAGATGAATATAACTATTTTATAAAAATGATAAATGAACCATATTATTACATTGTATGACATGGTACACCGGTACGTGCAGTAGAACGGCCATACATTTAGTATTATATGGGTTGCTCTTTAATCTTTATGGTCAAAAGTTTATAATGTGTTATGATGGGCCTTGGATCCAATGGTTGTTTTGTGACCGGCTTACCATTCTTGAATGGGGGTCACGATTACAGCTTTGCTAGTATCGTGGGCCACCCGAGGTCAGACTCAGTTGGGCTGCTAGTATATGACGGTATGCGTACGTATCCGAGGTACCGATATTGTATTAAAGGTCCATCCGGACTACGCTAACCCTGCCAGGAAAGGGTTAATATCCTAGGTTAACCATATGGGATAAACTATGACATATATGTATAAAAAAATATCTTTTAGCACGATTTCCTCCTGTATTAAACTCTAGGGTATTGTCACCGGAACTATGCCTCCCTAAATAATTACTTTTAGATTCTCAAATTTCATATTCTTCTGTTTTTCACTTTTCTTTGACTCTAATTAGTTCACAAATGGTGGTTCCACTAGATAATTACCAATTAATTGTTCTAGAGGTACTGCTAGTAACTCTCAAAGTTTAGTAAAATCATTACCTAATTTTGGAGGCGTTACAGACGAACACCCTCACCCTTTAAGGTAGGTCCACCTCTATCTTCAACTTTCTGTTCATAATTTGCCAATTCTTAATGAAGGATGACTTTGAGTCAACACCGTGCCTCTTCTATAATGAATAGTGTTAAATAGTCTATTTTTTTCTTACAATTGTCCACTATTGTTGACGTGATACTTCAAATAAGCTTTTGATTTTTTTATTTATTTATTTAACAATGATTAATTCAAGGGTTAATTAGGAGTGCCGCGTCAGCCTGGTGTAGTGCTAACATTTTCTCAAATTAAGAAGCTATATATCAAACAAATATATATATACACTTAATTTTATTAGGCGCGAACACAATTATTTGTTGAAAAATAAAAATTAAATGTATGCTAATTGGCTAATAGTAATACTACAAACATATAATTTAATGATGAATACATGATAACTATATAATCTTGTCTTTTAAAGGATTATCTTGGATTGTACTCATAAATCTTAAACTTATAAAGTTAGAAGATTTTTGTGAAGAGTAGACCAAAATTACTATCTAATCTTATAAGGAAAAACATACAAAGTGAACCTCCATTAGTCAATGCTTCACTTGCAAGTCTTCTTAGCATTACTTTTGCATCACCAATCACCTCACCATATCAACACCAATTTCTTTTATCTTAATTTAACGCATGCACTACTTCCAAAGCATCTTCCTCGAAAAGTTACTTTTAGGTCTATAAGCAATAACAGAAATAAAGTTCAAATGTCATATTGAGCAATATATTATTTAAGGAACATTTATACTTAGCAACTCATGCATTAGTTGAAAGACAGAAAATCATGCCGATGTGTTATGCATAATTAGCAAGTATATTTGTGGCCATAACCCTTTCATCATGACCTATTCGTGTACTTAACCCCTTCACTGTAGGATTTGTTGGTCTCGTGGGACTTCAGGTACAACCTCGCGATCAACGTGCAAAGTATATAGCATGCCATCCACTAATTGCTTCTCTAATAATTAAACGGCTATGTACTGTGTGGCTTGGCACAATGATAGGTCTTAGAGAAATCTGATAGCAGAGCACAACACAACAAAGCATAAAACTAATCCCAACTTAAGTTTAACTAATCTCCTCTTCCAGGTATTTTCAACGATTAATGCCCCTTAACGAGTCCAAATTACCTTCCTATAACCTTGCAAGTTTTAAGAAGGAAGACCAAAGGGGAGTAGCCACCAAATATTTTCATTTTGAGCAAATGAGTCATTTCTCACCTACCTAAAGTGAGGTTCTATAATGCTCCGAGAAATTAATTAACTAGTAATTAACTCATGTTCATCCCCAAACCTATTTGCCAAGCAAACAAGTTTCAAGGATCCTCTAATCTTCAAAAAAGAATACTAAGCAGAGGAAACATATATATATATATATGTTTTTCTTTTATTCTATAAACATTATGTTAGTGAATATTATTGATACCATATATTACGATACTGTTCATATAGTGGAGGATTTGATTTGATGATTCATTAATTGTAATTGATTATAATCAAATCAGATTTGAATACATTCAATTTTGATTTGATTATCTTCTCTCTACATACTCTTTTGTATTATCTCTATATCCCTATAAATATGGATAATTTGTATTGTAAATTATCAAGGAATAAGTGCAACAATGTAGCCCTTTAGAATTTACCCTGTAGACGTAGGTCATAAACTAAACCACGTAAAAATCTCTCTCTTCATTTTATTTTATTCCGCTTTATTTTCTTTTAGCCTTATGTTTTCTTTCATGGTATTAGAGCTATAGGCTAACGCTAATGTTTGATCCAATGGTCCTGTGATATTTTGTTTCGTTTTCTTGTATTTCATTTTTCTTTATAGTCAATATTTTGCTAATCTCATCACCATAGATCTTGCATAGTATTTGACAAAAAAAAAAAAATGCAATTCCACAGTTTTTCATGACAGCTGTAATGGTTCCGAAACTTCTTTTGAGTTTTGTTTACTGTGCATACTCAGATGATGATGCAAAAAAAAAAAAGAAAAAAGAAAAAAAAAAGGATTTTCCTCGATGTAGGTGCAAGTATGGTGTTCAATTCTTTTGATTCTCCGAAGTCCAAAGACCTGGAAATCATTTCGTGACGTGGCCACGCTGTCCACGTCACCACTGTAAGCAAGTAAGCCAGTGCTAGTGTGTGACAGTGAATATTTTATTATGCACATAAATGCCTCTTTAATGCAATGTTCTTTTCCAAAATTAACCTTTTTAAAATATTCCTCTCAAACATTTTATTAAAAACATCTCTTTGTAAGTATCATCATTTCATACATAAAGTATCTATACAAACATCTCTACCTTTGCATCACCCCAGAGTGAACCATGCTTGTCCTGTACATCACATTTCGGTAAGGACCGGTCTGTTCAACCCATCTACAAAACCCTATTGGTCTAGCCCCATTTATTTAGGGCTAACGGCTTGTGAGGCCACACCCCACTAATGGTTAATTTGTTGCATTGCCTCCCAAGTTTATTAAAACACACACACAACTTTTGTACAACCCTTTTTTTGAAACTAGCCATTGGATTTGTTTTTCTACATATGGGTACTACATATCCAATGGTTGATTTTTTTTTTTATTTCTTTTAAGAAAATTCTTGAGGTTATATAGAAATTATACAAAAGTTGTAAACGTATCATATCTCATTGCATAATATAAAATAAGAAAGGCTAGAATATCTCCCAGTGTTCTCCTGGTGTTCTCCTTAAATGGCATAGATGTAATTAAAAAAATTACATCTATGTCCTTTTGAATGGCACATATGCAATTTTTTAATCAAAAAAATTACATCTATACCATTACAGGAGAACACCAGGAGAATACAAGGAGATGCTCTAGCATTCCACTAATCATTTGGTGTTGTAGTTGCATGATGAGGTTTCACGTCTCTTTCCTTTGTCTATTGATTGGTTCACCCTTCGTACTTTACTTTTAAATTTCCTACTTACACTTTCTTTTAAGTTTGTTCTTAAGATATTCTTACAAATGAGGAGAAACTTTACTCAATTCCTTCCTATGAACTTTTATCACCTATACAATTTAGTGTATCGAATTTTTAAAAATTTGCAATTTCATACATCTGGTTAGGGGTGAGAAATTTCCAAAATACAATCTTCTTCTTCTTCTTTTTTTTTTTAAAAAGAAAAAAAAAAATTAATCGCAATTTAAGATTAATTTTGTAATTTTATAAAATTTACGGGGGTATAAAGATCATTTTATCATTTGACGGCCTGATTTAACTATAAACTCTAATGAGAGGAATGATATTGCAAAAAATTAAAAATTCGATACACTAAATTAGAAATTTTTAAACTTTGAGAGAGAGATTAAGAAAGTGAAATTTTCCTAAACATTTTTTAAATCTAGTCGTATCATCACTTAGGAAAATTATCAACGCTCTTAAAGTCTAGTTTAGCAATATATTTTTTTCCCCATTTAGGAAGGAGGTTCAGGTTGGACTCAAATTATGTGCGGTGGATTTGTATATATTGAAGGACTTTCTTTATTATTATTATTTAAAAAAAAAAAAAAAAAACTCATTCATTTTATCGATATTTTTAACAAAACATATTAATTGAACGATAATTTATTGACCGTCATACCGGACAGCCTCGAAGGGTCTTTCTCCTAACAATTTTTTTTTTTTTTTTTTTTTTGAAAGACTTTCTCCTAACAAATTGATAGGCCGTTGAAATGTCCCAATTGACAGCTACGTTACACATGCACCTTAGAGGGAGGGTACGTAAAGATAAAATAAACTTGGACGATAGATAGGCAACGTTTCATATACAGGCATACAGCTACTGCCTGACTTCCTGTGCCAGAATACTTTATGGAATGGTACGATCGATCTCTATCACAAAGGAGGGAGGGTACGTAACGTGGAAGATAGGCACCGTTTCTTAGACGGTGTTTGACAAACTACAGTCCAGAACAAAATAATACGTATCTTTTTTCTTATTTTATTTTCATATTTTTTTTAAAAATAATTAATATTAAAACATTTTAATTTTTTTTCACTTTTTATATCACTATAATCAATGCAAGATCTTACATCTTTTTATTTATTAATGTACTTAGTTTTTTACTATAAATTAACGTATACCGGCCTTTTTATTAATTGTGTCAAAATATAATGAAATTAAACAGCATTTAAAAGAGCAATATATATTATATTACCGCCGGCAACTATGGGCCATCAGCAATAAATGGGTGTGAAGAAACACGTTTCAACATTATATTGCGCGCAGGCTGATAATTCTAGGAGCTGGGATCTCTGTGTACAGCCACATATCCATATAACTATACAAGAAACCTCCGCCAAACAAGAATATCTTGGTGCATGGAATGACTATATGTCTTTATGATTTATATTCCGTTTTTTTATTTATTTGTCAATTGCATTATATTATCTTTCAATATCCACCAAGATTAATTATTGTAAAAGAAACTTATTGGATTATGATACTGCATGTATACGTACGTACGTGGCAAGCAAATGACCAGAACTCTAGCAAAATACTGTACGTGTTATCCTTTTCACATAACTGAAAAGGTTGTGATTTTTGTTGTTGATGACTATATATAAATGGGAAACAAAGCTAGAATTGAGAACCTGCTTATCGTCAAAGAGTAGAAGTTGCATACAAAATCTAGATGTATACACGTGAGACCTTTTCAATATTTCCTCACCTACAAGTACTTTGAATGTTTGGTCGTCGTAGATTTTTTGTAGGAGGCATGGCTTCCATTCACTTACTGGTCGCCCAAAAACGTGAAACGTACACTAATTCACACTCAACATTGGGCAATTAATTAAATTGGCAAGGAAAAATGCTCTTTGGTAATCAGATCATATACGATCTTGTGCGGCTGTGCCCCACCTGAACGACCATATATAATGCCTTATAAGCTAACAACATAAGACTGACTGATGCCTGCTGTGACTCTTGGGGTTCTCTCTCCTGGCCTTTTAGGTACGTGCCTGGTAGTAAGTTTCCCACCATCCTTTTCTGATGCGAACCCATTTGTCACTAGTAACAAAACATAGAAAATAATAAATCGATTACTTTGAATAAGCCATGATCTTTTATGGCTATTTTGATGGAGTCTTGATCTCTAAAATACAGTAAACTGTATTCTAAAACAAGAATCAACTCTTATTTTTCTTATTGATAGTTTTCCTTTGAATAAAGAAACAATAGACTATCTATATATTACATAAGAGACCTATTAAACTTTGACTTCCAAGACTAGGACGACTCTAGTAAGAAAAGATTATGAACTAGAGCTCTATTCCTTATTAGATTAGACTACAAAATAAATGAAGATTTACTTCTTATTACTCTCTAACTTAACTCCCAAGAAAAGATTACATCATTTTCCTTAATTTCTTCCAAAAAAATCCAAGTGAAACCACGTACGTACTTGAAAGTTTGGTCGAAATATTTCTCCACAAAGACAGGATTTAATTATCTAAAGAGTACGTAGAAGCGCCGGAGAGGGAGGACTGAAGTCTAGCTTTGTTGACGTAATATTTGGCACGTACGTTAATATGTTTCTGCTCCTCTTCGACATTAGCAAGAGAAGTAAAAGGAATACTTATTGTCAGATCAAGGTTTAAATTCACCAAGCCACTCGAGTCATCCTCGAAGCAACTTCCGGCGTCGGAGACTTGATCGTTTTCGCCTCGGTATTTCACGGCCGCCTGCTGATCATCATCATGAGCACCACATTTCAACTCGTCAGATAATGTTGCACAAGAAGATGTAATATTCGGGGCTTGAGGCCGAGGGAGACTGCGGCTCAAGCGGTGATTACTCGGATCAATACCCATGTTTATGAGCTTTCTTCTCAGGTGAGAGTTCCAGTAGTTCTTTACCTCATTGTCTGTTCGACCGGGCAATCTCCCGGCTATTAGCGACCACCTAAAAACATTACCACTCGCCATCAAAATTAACCTTTTATACATATAAATATATATACTAGCATTATTGTAATTCTTTTTGCCAGTTTGATGGTGCAATTGCATTAATTGACAAAAATTGAAAATAAAAATAAAAATAGATATATACGATGTTCAGGATAACGCACCGGTTGCCTAAGAGTGCATGAAGCCTTATGATGAGATCTTCTTCGTCTTCAGCAAAGTTGCCTCTTTTAAGGTCTGGGCGTAGATGGTTTATCCTTCTTAGCCGACAACTTTTACCGCAGCTAAGTAGGCCTGATAAAAAATGACTAGGAAAATTAAGGCCGTATCCATTAATACACACAAATATATGTATGTATATATATATACACACACACACATCTTTAATGAATAACACCCGTATATAAATTAAAAGAGAATCTGTAGGTGCCCAACTGTAAATACAAAGGTGAAACCCATGCAGTGACGGATCTATATGGGGCCAGGGGGGCCCTGGCCCCTCAACCCTCAAAATTTTTCTTTAAAAAAAAAAAAAAAATCTGAAAAAAAAATAATAATAATAAAATAAAATTTTACCCATAATTTTGTTTATTTTTTTAGTCTTGCCCCCCAATTTTTTTTTTTCTTTCAATTTGGCTCTCCCAAATTTATAAGGCTGAGTCCGCCATTGAACCTATGTAATAGGTCTCACTACATGAGTCTCACCCCATATATCTACAAAAGTGCATAACTCTTGCACAACTTTTCTCTACATAAAATGTTAATTGTTCTTGATTTGTGATACGCACCTGCGGCCTGAGGGAGGGTACGCCAGCAACCTTCACCGTGTTTGCGAATGTAATCTACGAGCTTCTGGTCTTCTTGCTTGGACCAAGCTCCTTTATTTGTATCCAGCTTCTCACAGCAAGGTTTCCTCATTATAGATTTGAGAGAGAGAGGCGAAGAACACAATGGGGGAAATGGAGGTATATATAAGCTAGGGTGGTAGTGTGATTGAGAAAAACAAGGTTGACTTGGACGGTTGGACCGGTGGTTTGCTGCTGCGTGAATGATTTGATTTTGACCATTCGTTGTAGACAACCGATGGGGAGTGGTACAATTCCTGATCGAACATGTTTTTCTTTTTTACACTAAGCTTGATAATGATAGGTTATCGCTTGGTGACCATCATTTTTCATTCTATAATTTTCTCGTTTTTTTATTGTTGTTGACGACATAATTGGTCGTGATTTTTTGGATTTAGGCGGCACTTTTTTTTTTTTTTTTAATTAGTTTTGATTTACATTATCCAAAACCACTAACAAGGTTCTTTTAGGATTGGTTTGATTGAATTTTAAGAATTGTTTAAATTTTTGAATTTTTAAGAGATCTTTCAAAAAGGCGAAAAATAGAAAATTGATTTGTTGGGATCATATTTGAAAAAAGTATTATATGTAGGATTTACAACCACATTCAGGTTGCTATACAAATCAACGGGCATCGCGGTACGTGGCTGCTGCTGCCACGAAGGTTGCCATATTTTTTTTAATATTCTTACATAAAATGTAAGATCCACTCTTGAAAAAATGAGTTTTAAAAAATAAGCGTGTGTTTAGTTCTTGTGTTTCATTTTTTTTAGTATTACTATGTGCAAAATTGTTTAGTTTTCTTAAAAGAGTTTCGTGATTTGTTTTGGAAAATGTGTTATTTCGGTATATAATTAATATTTGAAAATAGTTTTAGTGGTTTGAAAGACAAAATAATTTTAGAAAATGTTGCCAAATAGAATGTTATACTCAAATTACTATAGTTTAGTCAATAAATATGATTATTATTAATTAACTAAAAATAAAAAAGGGCTTTCAACAATTTGTTCCATATAATTGTCAATGTCTTTACCTTAATGATAAGTAAAAGACAAACTCAAATTATAGTGAGTAATTGAGTGTACATATATATATATATATATCACATTATGGTGACTTTGAGATTTTTTCCAGTCATCCCAGAATTTTCAACAGCTACCATTGAAGCAATAGACAATAGTACTAAGGGGTATAAATAAGAAAAGCATAGGGAGAACAAGGAAAGTTGGCACAATTACATGCTTTTACGTTGACTGATAGTTTCCCATAGGAACAAGATAGACTAGTAAAACTTCATGCACAAACAGCGACTCAGCTTGGCCTTATCCTTATGGTTGTAAATTAACAAGTCCGACAATTAGTTCATTATCCGCTTGTATAAATTTGATTTAAATTTGGGATGTTTAATAAATTAGCATACCGTGAACTTAAAATTAGGCTTGAATTATTAAACGAGTTATACTCATATAAATTCGGTTCAACTCTTATATATAAGCTCATATGACTTCATTTTTATTATTTTTCATAATATTATTTTAATTTCGTAATTAGAATATCTTAAGAAAATATGCATTTTCTTCCTAATATAATAAATTTACCTTAAACTATTGTTATTGTGAGTCTTGATATAGATTTATTTATGTTTGTATGTACATGAGTGTGTTTATATGTATGTATAAATATGTAGGTGCACGCATAATGAATTTATATACATACTATAAAATATACATATAAACTCGAGATTCGATTATTTAAGATTCAAGTTAATTTATTTAACTAACTCAAATCATAAAATCTTAACAATAATAATTAGTATGAATTTAAGAAAAATAAGCAATTATGATATTTACTTTATATAAGGTGTTAGAATATTTATGCAATATTCTCCGTATATATATTACGGATATATTCTCCCCATATCTTGGTATTATTATATGTTACTGTATTGTCATTTATGTGACAGAATATTTCCGTAATATTCTCAAAATATTACGGAAATATTCTCCACATATTCTGGTAATATTTTGCAACCGTATTCATTATTGTAAATACAAACAATAAATGCTTGGTTGTTACACTCTCATCCCACCACTATCCCACCATTATTTACGTGGACCAATAATGTGAAAGATAGTATAGAGAGTGTAGTGGGACCCTAATTTTTTTAACAATATTATTGGTCCATGTAGACAAAGGTGAGATAGAAGTGGGATGGGAGTATACAACCAAGCACTTCTCTTATTGTATTTCCTTCTCTCTCTTTTTATTTTTTTGCCACGTTCAACTATGAATTGGCTATTCTATACATTGTACATTGAATCTACATCAGAAACGCAAGTTTCTTCTCCACAGATATTTTTATGTTATCTTTTTTAACATGGTACCAAAGCCAAAGGTTTTGAGTTCAAACATTGACTTCGCCATTTAGCTTCTATTTTAATTAAATATTTTACATATTGGGTCTTACCTATTAAAAATGAAGTTTGAGCCTACATGTGAAGAAGAGTCTTAAGGTATTGGTTAATTAAGCTTCGTTTGGTTCGCGAAATAAACACATGTAATGGAATGACTATTCCATAAGAATAATCATTACTTTATTTGGTAGAGGTCTATTTCTTGAAATAGTTATTCTCATTGGAATAACTATTCCCTTACGAAGAGGAATAAGTATTCCTCTAAAAAATGAGAGGAATAACTATTCTTAAAGGAATATACTATATTTTTTTGAAAAATAAAAAATCGTTTTTTTTTTTTAATGTTCTCTAATTTTATTTTATTTGTTTATTTATTTTTTTAAAAAAAGACCCTTTACTGTGGCTGGTTGGCCACCCCGAATCATTTTCGTAAACTTCTTGTTAGAAACTCCTCATCGAGGGTGGCACCAAATAGCTGGGGATGGTTGCGGCCACCCCTGGCTTTTTTTGGTGGGTGACCGACCGCCCATTGGGGGGTTCGGCCACCCACTAGTTTTCAATTTTTTATTTTTTTTTAATAATTTGAGTTTTTTTTTTTTTTTTTTTAAAAATAATAATAATAATAATGTGAAATTTTTTTAGTAATTTTGATTGGATTCCAATTAAAGTCGGCATGTCATCGCTATTGAGCAACAGCGGCGACAAAAAGTCGCCGCTAATAGTCAATTTTTTTGTAGTGAATTGTTACCAAACTAAAGAGTAAGAATAACCATTCAATTTCACTCTCTTTTATTCCCGGTAATAACTATTTCATTTCCCAATGAAATACTCATTCCACAAACCAAACGAAGCCAAAATAATTAAATTTATTTCTTCTTATTTTGTTAAGCTTTTGAGATAAGTGACAATTTAACATGGAATAAGTTAACTGACCAGATCATGAACAAGCTTGAATTCGTTCAAAAAATCAATGAGCTAAGCTTGAACAAATTATCTAATTCAATTATAAGCAGCTCGACTTGTGTTCAAAATGAAATTAATTGAACAAAGCTTAAACATTTAATACTCAGTTTGATTATAACCCTACCTATGAGCATTCGACACTAAGCATAGTAGACTACTTCACTAAACCACCTTCACTAAGTTGACCGTCCCTTGCCAAAGCGCTGCGATGTTAAGAGAAAGACACTTAATCAGGCCATCCGTAACCACCGATCGCAATAACCGTTGCCCAAACTAAAATAGCCCTTCTCCAAGTGGGACCTAGTGTGGTCTGGTTACTTCATCTTGGGCTGCCAAATGCTAGGAAAAAATTACCTCATTTCGGTATAGTTGGACATTGAGTCCCTCCAAAGCTTAATTCACGCACAGAGTACGAAAGTTCCCCTGCTAATGCATGGCAACCAGACACATTAAACTCTATGTTTGCCTCGAGATTTGCAGGATTAAGGGAATCATGTGCATGGAGGAGGTTAAGCAGTATAAAGAAGTGAGAACCCCCAAGGCAAAAAAGGAACAATCTTCCATCTAAAAGAATACTCCACCAAAAAATTAAAAAAAAAATAAAAAAATGTTTACTCAAGCATCGGAGTGATCTTTGACTACGGCCAAAGATCTTCTAACGATTTTCTTGTTTAGCTGGTGCAACCCTTGCCATGAATCGAAGTGCCCCATTCCTTGGTGTGTAGCCAGCAGACTCAAGGGTCCCATTTTTACTCCCTAAAATGATGGATCAAAAATTGCACCAACAAACTTAATTTTTTTTTTATTCAATATATCAATTAACTCAATTAAAAAAAAGAAAACAAAAATTGGGGGCAACCGTATCCACCACCTTGGACCAAATGTTTGCCCCTTGGGAGTGGCAAATCTAACCTCACAGGGCCTGACTGTAACACTCCAAAATATTAATTAGGGTTAAGGATACTTTAATAAAACTCAAGAATGTTAGGATTGATTACAAATGGAACAAAATGGAAATTTTGGACTTTTAAGATGTTCGAAGAGAGCGAACGTTCGAGGTTGGATTCTTAACGATCGATGGTGAATGTTTGAAAATGGGAGCATTTAAAAAATTTGCCACCTCAACCTATCTTGTGGTGCATATAAGCTACTTTAAATACTCCATTTATCCCCTTGGCCTCCATTTTAGCCATCTTTGAACTGTGAAAACCTTAGTAAGTGAGAGGGTGGGTTTTGAAGGGAGAAGGTGCTCACTTGAGGATTTGTCCTCGAGGAAATGTAACACTTTAGTCTAATCTCAGTTCTATTGCTATTGTTAGCTTAGGATATCATTGTTTAGTTACTGCTCTGCCTAGCTTATTTTCGTAAGTTTAACCTCTTAGTTATGGATCTGAGCATCTAGGATTAATTATATGTACACTTAGAGGTTGATTTGGACGGAGGGGATCGATCAATAACAAAATTTCAATTTAGGGTTCGAGTTCTACTGAGTTGAATTTTGTTGGGATAATACTACAAAAAAAAAAGGCATTTATGGACGATTTTTTTCTAGATGGTTTCTAAAACCATCCAGAAAACAAAATTTACAAATGGTTTTTCCAAAACCGTCTATAAAAAATCAAACCGTCCATAAAATTCCAGACGGTTTTAACTAAACCATTTGGAAATTTTCATTTCTAGACGATTTTATAAAAACCGTCTATAAATTTATAGACGATTTTTTCCAAAACCGTCTGTAAATATTATTCCTGGAGAATTTTATGAACGGTTTTTACCAAACCATCCATAAAATTTAAGTTCCAGATGATTTCTTTTGAAACTGTCTGGAAATATTTTTTCACACGCCATGTCATCAATTCGCTTGATGCCTCCAAATTTCACCACATCCATCTGATTTTTTTTCGCAGCCAAAATAAATAAAAAGGAATATGGCCATGGCCGGAGGTAGCTAGGGCAACGACGACAAGTTTCACTCACCCATCAATGCTGCCATTGACAACGATGCCTCCAAGCTCTTGGAGGTCTACAGCTTGAGCGAGAGCATGTCCATTACAACCACCAGCCAAGAGAGACGAAGATGAGGAGGTCCAATCTGCCAAGAGAGACAAAGATGAGCGTGTCCACTACCACCACCGCTTCCACACCTCCAATTCGAGACCGTGCTTTGCCAGACAGACATCTCCGACAATGACTCCCCATCGTCCCCCCCCCCCGGCGAGCTTGAAATCGAACTGAGCCGCGAAGCCTCCGAAACTCACTGCCATTGAAATCGAACGAAGCCTCCGGAACTAAGCCGCAAAGCCTCCGCGAAGCCTTGATGCCATCCTCTTCGTTGTCGACTCGGCCAAGCCCGATCTGTTGCAATTATGGCGGCATGGGGGGTTATAGTTTGTGGGAGAAAAGTATCATTTTAATAAATATAAAATACATGAAGGATTTTCTCATTGCATAATCAAATTCACAACATCAATCGAGACTAGCTAATAGTGCTTTTTCAAGTAGATTTTAAAAGATTTAATTGTAATTATTTGTTTTTTTTTAAAAGGAGATTTAATTTTTAATTGGTGTCTATCATAGGTATTGCTAGTTTTTGGGATTATTTAATTTATTTAACGAATAACGGTAAATATCTTATTCTCTTTTCTTTTTTTCTTTTTTCTTTTTTCTTTTTTTTTTCTCTCACTCTCTCTTTTTTTTGGCATCTTCTCCTTCACAATGGCTTCACTATTGAGTTGAATCTAGACTATCCAATGTTGGGTAGGATCAATCTTTAGCCATGTAGAGCATCCACATGACTAAATGCATCATACAATTTTATATATTCATTGTATGAGAATTACGGAAGTGTTTTAAATTTAATTCTTATTGATTTCTTTTGGGCCATGTAATTATTGGAATAATACTTCATTGTGAATTAGAAAAATGTCAAAGGGTCCCCAACTGGGCCGACCATATCCTATAATGGACTCTACAGCCTGGTGTAGTGCTAACATTTTATCAAATTAAGAAGCTATCAAACAAATATATATATATATATATATATATATATATATATATATATATATATATATATATATATATATATATATATACAATTAATTTTATTAGGCGCGTACACAATTATTTGTTGAAAAATAAAAATTAAATGTATGCTAATTGGCTAATAGTAATACTACAAACATATAATTTAATGATGAATACATGATAACTACATAATCTTGTCTTTTAAAGGATTATCTTGGATTGTACTCATAAATCTTAAACTTATAAAGTTAGAAGATTTTTGTGAAGAGTAGACCAAAATTACTATCTAATCTTATAAGGAAAAACATACAATTAAAGTGAACCTCTGTCAGCCGATGCTTCACTTGCAAGTCTTCTTAGCATTACTTTTGTGTCACCAATCACCTCACCATAGCAACACCAATTTCTTTTATCTTAATTTAACGCATGCACTACTTCCAAAGCATCTTCTTCGATAAGTTACTTTTAAGTATTTCATGCACATCTAAGGAAGCAAATTGAACAGTACAAGCATTACGAGCCATGTGCTATGGGATGTGCTCATGTTCCCAAAAGGATTAATTCCATCTACAGTCAAACCAAGACACACGCTCCTACTGTCTGCCATAAAATCTGGATGTAGAATGTCAAATGATCTCCATGCCCACAGTCAGCCGGGTACCTCAGTACGCCATCCCTAATGCGGCTTTCTGCATGCCATCTCATATAGGACGCAGTATGCTCCGACATGAATAGCCTATGTAGCCATAGGATGAGTGAAAACCGCCTCAACACTTTCACTGGACGTTTTTTTCTCGGTGATATGACCTCATCATCCTTATCTAAATGTGTATCAGTCCTCCACTTAGATTCTCCACATACAATACATGAATCTAAGTCCTTGTTGTCTTTCCAGAATAACATACAGTCATTACGGCAGGCTAGAATCTTCTCAAACTCGAGACCCATGTCACTGAGGAACTTTTTCGCCTCGTATGTATTAACTGGCAAGGTTTCATCGAAATGAGGCAACAACTGATTGATAAGCTAGAGAATATCAGAGAAAATTTTGTTACTAATACCTCCAACGCACTTCAAGTTGTACATGTATACAGTAGCATTCAATTTACTATGCTTGGTATTAGGGTGAAGTGGCTTCTCATCAGTCTTTAACAACTCGTTGTACTTCAATGCGTCTCCTCTAGAGGTTACTTCATTAACGGCTTGCGGCTGGCTACTGACGGCTTCACTAACATCGTACACACCGAAGGCGTCACGCAACATGGTGCGCATGTCACCACCCTTTTCCAGGCCTTCGCCCTGTTCTGTGCTTTCACCCTGTTCAATGCTACTGGCTGCCAAATCTGTGACACTGGGGTGACTCAAACACTGGCCAAGAACAGCAGACCCTCTCATGGTCTCACCTTGCATATCCCATAAACTGTATCCCGAAGTCATTCCCCTATGATGAGTGCCAAATATTGTGTATTTGGACCTCTTGATTTGCACTAGTTAGACCTTTAGCCTTGTTATTTTCTAATGTTTTGGTTAGTTTTTGTGTTTTCTGTTTTTGTAGGACAATAAGAGAGGAATGGCAAATTTCATAAAGAAATGACTGGAAATTCAGAGGTCCTGAAAAGTTGATCGATCGAAACTTTTCTCGAAGTCGATCGATCGAAATAAAAGTCGATCGATCGAATTTTTCCAGAACCTGCTTTTGCAGAGCGCGCCAGAACACCCAATCAGAAGCCAAAAAGTAGCTCTCCCTCTGATTTTCGCAGCAGAACACGCTGGTTTCGTGTTCTTGGTTGTCTCTAGCAGCAGAGGAACCCTAGAGGAGGGTAGAGGAGTCATTTTACATGGATTTCTAGCCCTAGTTTTCTTCTATAAAAGCCATAGCCATGCCTCCTGTTGGGAGAGTAGAGTAGAGCAGAAAAACAGTAGATAGGTTTAATTTCGTGCATCTTGTAGTGTATTTCAGTAGTTTTATTCTCAGACACTTTCTCTTTGTAAAGCTTTTTTTTTTATTTCCATAGTTGTTCATCATTTTCTTGTGATGTTCTTAGTCATGGAAGGCTAGTAACCTCAACTAAGGTTGAGGATGAAACCTTTCCATTGATGACACTCACAATCTTGCTGTACCACTTGCACATTTAATGATATATCATATTAGTTGTTCAAGTTCCATTCATTTAAAGCTTTATCTTTTGCAATGAATGTGGTTAGTGGTGGAAATAGGACATTTTATGTGTTTCAACCGATGGATACATTGTTTTATCGGTTTGAATGATGATATCCATTGTGATTAAATGATACATTAGATGTTTTGATTTCAACCGGTACTCTTTGTGATTTGTCTTTGTGTTGGATTCATTTAATGGTTTTAGGGTTTATGGTTGATAAACTTGAATGACACCCTAAGCTTAATGTTCTTTGGGTGTTCAAGTGGAAACCAAGAGTGTGAGTTGTTGGATTTGGTTTGGTGGATTCCTTAGCCTTAGTTCCTTTTAATTTGCATATTTCATTCCATCTTTTTTATTTAGTCTTTTGTTCTTGAATCAATTCTCAAACCTTTGGAACTAGGTTAAAATGAGGTTGATTAAACAAGACACCAATATTTGACCATTTCCCTGTGGATTCGACCTCGCACTTGCACACACTATATTGCAAACGATTCGTGCACTTGCGAGTACTATTTAAAACACACATCACCCTACCCCCTATCAGGTGGGCAAGAACGTAATCTGGGGAGTGGCGCTGTTATTTCGACAGTACTTACATGGACAGTAAATTTTACCATCGGTGGCCGTACAGTTACTAATGGCAAATTCCTCGAACGCTCTACAGCCATCATTATTCTGTGTTGTTCCCCTACGTGCTGAGACTTGTCCATATTTCTCTGTACGTGATTTAACAGACCGAAACAAATTAAGATCATTGATTTGAGCAATTAAAGTGCTTAAATTCCTTAGAGTATAAACTTATAAAAAAATAACGTTGCCGTTGCTCTTCTATCAATTAATGTTTGTTTTAAACTTCTGATTCCGACATTGACCCTGGTTTTTTTTTTCTTTCGAATACAATATATTTAGACATATTAATAGCAACTTTGAAATTTTTAAAATGCTCTCACATCTAACAATTAAACTAAATTAAAGGATATTAATATTAATTACGTGGCCATTTTTTAAAGTTATTTGAATTTAGCGTTTGTTTCAAACACTGTGGACTCCGTATATTTGTTTAAATTTGCACGGTCAAAATGCAACATTTTTACACTGTGGAGAGTAAAATTCATCTATATTCATAGCAAGTTTGAAATTTTTAAAATGCTCTCACATCTAACAATTAAACCTAAATTAAAGGATATTAATATTAAATATGTGGCCATTTTTTAAAGTGTTTAAATTTAGCGTTTGTTTCAAACACTATGGACTCCGTATATTTGTTTAAATTTGCACGGTCAAAATGCAACATTTTTAAACTGTGGAGAGTAAAATTCATCTATATTCATAGCAAGTTTGATATTTTTAAAATGCTCTCACATTTGACAATTAAACCTAAATTAAAGGATATTAATATTAATTACGTGGCCATTTTTTAAAGTGTTTGAATTTTGGCATTTGCTTCAAACACTGTGAACTCCGTATATTTGTTTAAAGGGTTAAATAGCCTATACACCCTTGTGCTTTACAACCTTTATTTTTTTTGCCCCCTCAGTTTTACTTTTTATCAAATTTTGTACATATGGTATATGAAAAGACGAAAATGGTACCTCCGTCCAATTTTCCGCCCAAAACTAACGTCCAGCCACGTCATCCTACAGGTGTCGGCGTACATGCGCGACATCTATCCCCGTGGTACACCTTAGCGCTAACGTGGCTACCATTTTTTTAAAAAAATATTATTATTTTAATGATTTCTTTTATATATATATAAATTCTGGGGTGGCTGAGCCACCACCTTGGGCCACATGAAGGTGGCTAGCTAAAAGCCATTTTTGGGGGTGGCCGAACCACCCCTATGGCCCATGGGGGTGGAAAAAACAAAAATTAGGTTTTGATCATTGGGAGTGGCCGAACTACCACCACCCCTATATTGGCCCTTGGGGGTGGTCGAAACACCCCCATGGCCCTAGGGGTGGTTCGGCCACCCCTAAAAATGGCCTTGGTTAGCCACCCCCTTGGCCAAAATGGGGGTGGCTGAGTCACCCCTAGAATTTTTTTTTATTTATTTTTAGAAAAAGCCATAAAATTAAGAACAACATTTTTTTTTTCCAATAGATACCCCTGTAGTTTTATAAATTTCACGATGTACCCCATGTGGTTTTAATAAGTACCAGAAATAATACTTTGTTTTTATAATTATATCACAAATGGTAATTTGTACACAAACAATATTTGGTATATTTGGTATGCTTATTTTGAACCAAAAGTAATCTATATGCCTGTCGTGTATCAAAATAATATGTTGACAAGAATTGAACCCTTCATAAAATAAAATAAAAAATAAAAAAAATGCAATCAGTCCTATGTAACAATTGGAGACACAAAATAATCTGCGTAGCCAATTGATATAACCCAAAAATGACCAAGTGTTTGTTACCTAAACACATTTTTTTTCCTAATATATACCCCTGTGGTTTTATACATTTCACTATGTGCCCCATGTGGTTTAAATAAGTATCAGAAATGGTACCTTAGTTTTATAAATATATCACACATGGTACTTTGTACACAATTAATATATTTTTGTCCCTAAGGGTAGCTCAATCGGTTGAGGATCACGCCTCATGAAACGGAGGTTACTAGTTTGAATCCCCCCTCCTCCTCTTATATGGATATGTCAAAAAATAAAATAAAATAAAATCAATATATTTTGTACCATATATATATATATATTATTTTAAAGATTTTTTTAAAAAATAAAAAAATCAAAAATAAATAAAAAGTTGTTGGGGTGGTTGAGCCACCCCTTTGGGCCACATGGGGTGGTCGGCCACGCCCAATTGCCCTGCGGGTGGCTCAGCCACCTCCAGACCAGCCGATATGGGGGTGGCCGAACCACCCCCATGGCCCATGGAACTGGTTCGGCCACCCCCAATAGCCTAAACCTAATATGTGTTTTTTCTCACTTTGGCCCTTGGGGGTGGCCGAACCACCCCCATGGGCCACAGGGGTGGCTCGGCCACCTCCAGGCCTAATTGGGGTGGTATATATATAAGAAATCATTAAAATAATAATAAAAAAATGATAGCCACATCAGCGCTGAGGTTTATCACGGGGATAAGTGTCGCACATGCATGCTGACACCTATAGGATGATGTGGCTAGATGTTCGTTTTGGACAGGATATTGGACGGAGGTACCATTTCCGTCTTTTCATATACCACAGGTAGCAAATTTGATAGAAAGTAAAACTGAGGGGGTAAAAAATAAAGTTCATAAAGCACAGGGGGCAAATAGGTATTTAACCCTTGTTTAAATTTGCATGGTTAAAATGCAACATTTTTACACTGTGGAGAGTAAAATTTATCTATATTCATAGCAAGTTTGAAATTTTTAAAACACTCTCACATCTAACAATTAAACCTAGATTAAAGGATATTAATATTAATTATGTAGCCATTTTTTAAAGTGTTTGAATTTAGCATTTGTCTCAAACACTGTGTACTCCGTATATTAGTTTAAATTTGCATGGTCAAAATGCAACATTTTTACACTGTGGAGAGTCAAATTCATCTATATTGATAGCAAGTTTGAAATTTTTATAACACTCTCATATCTAACAATTAAACCTAAATTATAGGAAAAAAAATATTAATAACGTGGCCATTTTTTAAAGTGTTTGAATTTAGCGTTTGTTTCAAACGGTGGACTCCATATATTATTTTAAATTGGCATGGTCAAAATGCAAATTTTTTTACACTATAGAGAGTAAAATTCATATATATTCATAGCACCATCCAATTGTTAGAACGTTCGCACATCAACAGTTAAACGAGAAATTAAAGGAAAAAAATAGCAGTAACGTGGCCAATTAAAGTGTTTGAATTTAGCGTTTGTTTCAAACTGTGAATTCCGTATAATTTAATTCAATTATTATATATATATATATATATATATATATATATATATATATATATATATATATATATATATATATATATATATATATATATATATATATATATATATATATATATATATATGCATATGTAGAAAATTTTGGTTTTGTTTTGTTTTAATTTTTTGTTTTTTTTGTTTTTACTCCCCGAAGGTACCAAATTCTTCTTATGAATATGTAGTCTACTCACATGAACAGTTAAAGTTAAAAAAAATGCAATTTAAAAAAATATACATTTTTTTCCACTATTTTTGACCTTTGTTATAAATTGTTTAATAAATTATATTATTGTAAATGATAGACGGTGGCAAATTTGTTTCCAAAAATACAACACAATTTATAAATATTAGTAGCACAATATTTATTATTTTTACAATTTATATATATTCGTAACACAAATTAGTGATTACAATTATTGATTTAAATTTTAGTTAGTCATTGTTGGTTACAATCATTTTTTTATAAAGTTAAAATGGTGGTGAATTTAGTTATTCTGTTTTTCTTTTCCAAAAATTACCAAAAAATGATAATAGCAACACAAATTCATAGAAATATATCACAAAAGTGCTCAAACCAACAACCAACAATTAAGCCCAAAAAAAAATAAAAAAATAAAAAACAAAACAACACATAAACAAAACAGCATATTTTCCATGCATAATGACCAACCGCACCAAAACCCAAATATATATATATATATATGCAAACCCAACAAAATCAGTAACATTGCATGGGAAGAAAAAAAAGAAAAAAAAAACGAAACGAAACAAAAATATTTGATTGTTGCTATATCCACGTACTGGAAACGAAAAAAAAGTTAGGAAAATATCAAAACAAATACATTAAAATTTACTAAGTTCATTATAGCAAAACAAATCAAGAAATAAATGTAAAAATTACTCACAATGGATTTTGTGGTGTAATCTATGGTTGAAATATCTGTGTACCAGCATTTTTGGGGGAGAAAAAGAAAAAGAAAAAAACGTTAGTGAAGCCATTGCATGTACAAATCGAGAGAGAAGGAACTGAACTGAGGTGCCGGCCGGAGTATCTGCCAGAGTTTAGCTCCGGTGGACGGTGGAGGAAACCACGCCGGAGGGAAGGCCGGACACGCGGTGGTGGGGCTGCTGGCCGGTTGTGCTATGAGAGAGAGAGAGAGAGAGAGAGAGAGAGAGAGTAGATCAAAATGGAAGCTACCCATTTCATTATATATATATATATATATATATATATATATATATATATATATATATATATATATATATATATATATATATATATATATATATATATATATATATATATATATATATATATATATATATATTAAATTTAATTATTTTTTTATTTTTTATTTTTTTTGGAAAAAAACGGCCAGGTGGCATGTGTGAATTTTCCCGCGCAGTGCACCTGGCCTAATTATTTCCACGTGGCATATTGGCCCGTGGCTAACCCGACCCTAAGTGTATGTGCTATACATAGTGCTAAACCCTAAACCCTAAAACTTACATGTTTTAGGGTTAATATAAACCCTAACCCTAAAACTAACCCATAAAGCTAAACCCTAAACCTTAAACCCTATCCCTAAAACTAAATCTTAAACTCTAACCCTAAGTATATATACTATATATATATATAGTATATTCGTATTTAGCCACTTCACAAACTGTATATATATATATATTTGGTGTTATTTGTAAAAGGCAAATACGAACCCTAACCCTAAGAGTATGTACTATACATAGTACTAATTAAGCCCCCCTAAAGCGTAAACCCTAACCCAAAAACTAAACCCTAACCCTAAGTATATACATATAGTATATACTATATATAGCACTACCTTAGGGTACGTTAGAGTTCAATAAATATTTATATACCCATAAAAAATATATAGTAATTTTTTAACGTGAATATTTTTAAAACGGATATATATATAGTACACAAAAGTAAACTCAAACTATATAAACGTACGCATACTATATATATAGCACCAAATTAGGGTTTAGTTTTGTACAATATGCATATAGCACTAAATTAAAGTTAAGGTTCTATTAGTAAAATATACCATTAACACTTGTATATATATATATGTATTATGTGTGTATATATATATATATATATATATATACAAGGACTTATACAAGATTTGACTAAATGAGGAGAGTTCAAATAAATTAGTACTAAATTGTTAAAGTATAAAATATGAAAATTTTATTTATAGTACGTCCACAAATGTAAAATCTAATCCTATTTAGGGTTAGGGTTTACTTATAAGTATACTATATAAGGAACTAAACCATAAATGTGCTATTTATATATATCATAGAACCCTAAAACCTAACCCTAAGTGTATCTATTATATATAGTCATAAACCCTAAGATTACGGTATATACAAGTCATTATGCCTATATATAGTTTCTAAACCGCTTATATACATTATGAATGTATATCGTATTAATTATAGGTTTTTTATTTTTTAATATATATATATATATATTTTTTTTTTTTTGTCGAGGATTTTAAGGCAACGGTGTACAAAACTAAACTCTAATTTGGTGCTATAGTATACTATATATATATATATTACTAAACCCTAATTTAGGGTTATGGTTTACATATAAGTATACTATATAAGGAACTAAACACGTAAACCCTAATTAAGTATACTATTTACATATAGCACATAACCCTAAAACCTAACCCTAAGTGTATATACTATATATAGGCATAAACCCTAAGATTACAGTATATAAGAGTCATTATGCATGTATATAGTATTAATTAAAGGTTTTTTATTTTTTAATATATATATATATATATATATATATATTTGTACAAGGATTTTTAAAGCGATGGTGTACAAAACTAAACCCTAATTTAGTGCTATAGTATACTATATATATATAGATATACAAGCATATTATATATAGCACAAATCTAAGGTTATGATATATACGAGTCATTATGCATGTATATAGTAATTATTAATAGTTTTTTTAAAAAATAAAAAAAAATAAAAATTTAAAATACAAGGATTTATATTGGATTTGACAAAATGAGGAGAGTTGAAATAAAGTTGTACTATATTGAACTATTTTCTTTAAAGTTTTTTTTTTTTTTTTTGGAGTGATAAAAAAAATGAAAAAAGAAAGGAAAAGATTTCCACGTGGCGGACTGGGAATGTGTATTTTTCCACGTGGTGGACATATAGCCATGTGTCCAAATTCCACGTGGCCATGTGGCCACGTGCACCTTTTCAAGTGGCCATATGGCCACATGGATTATAGACATGCGGCCACATGGTTGTGTGTATAAATACACATGGCCATATGGCCATATGTAATTAATACACGTGTCCACATAGCCACGTGGAATATTTACACGCAGCAATATTGCCACATGTACTTAATATACGTGTCCAGAAGATTATTTCGTCTTTTCTCCCACATCTAGCCACGTTGACAAATGACACATGGCTATACGGCCACGTGGCAACAGTAATGTCTACTGTAGCCACGTGGCTAATGCATTGTTTTTTTTGTAGTGTGTGTTAAAATATTTTGAATATCCTTATTTGTTGGATAACTGGTTTTCAAATCACATGGGTGTTAGAACGTATAAACATGTTATTCTCAACTAACATGCGCAGTGGAAAATAAAAGATAAAGATCTAGACTTATCTCTAGCCATCTTTGCTCAAGCGTTTCCACGAAAATCTGAAGAACAAAAATATTATTTGAGGGATCTTCTAACCTATGTCTTATTGTATTGCCATACTGATGGTGTACACAAGCTGTATATTTATAGGTTAGGTCAAGGACCCTCAAATATGGTAAATGCTGTATTGTTCTCACATCAAGAAAACAATATTATTAATTGAATTTAAAATCAATTAAACGATTCCATTACGGTAAATTAAATTAATAGAAATTACCATAACCGTAATACCGTATATTATATTTATTAATTAAAATATAATAAATACCGTATATATGGCATATAGGCTATATATGGAGATAATATTTTACAATCCCCCACATGGCCTTTATAACACATGACCTTATGGTATTAGGTTCTTTAGTAGGGCTGGCAATTTTGACACGACCCGACAACCCGACACGAACACGACACGAAATTAGCGGGTTTGGGTCTACCTTAAACGGGTTTGGGTCATAAACGGGTTTATGGCCCGTTTATCTTGGTTTGGCGGGTCAGGTCGCGGGTCACCCGCGGGTGACCCGCCAGACACGATTAACTTCTTCTCTTTTTTTTTTTTTTTTCTTATTTCTTTTTTGGGTTAAAAAAAAAAGAAGGGAGAATGGCCTAATGGGAAATTGTCAAATTGGGGGGAATGATTTGAAAAGTGAAAAGTTGAAAACAAAAGATTCAAAACTCAAAAGAATCAAAATAGTGAAAACACAAACAAATATATATATATATATATATATATATTCTTAGATTCTTAAATTCTTAAATTCTTAAATAATATCACAAGTTTCTTAAACTCTTAGCTTGTTAGTAAGTAGTAACTTAATATATATATTCATAATCACTTACTAATTTTATGTTTATTTTATCTATTTTTATGTAGAATTTTCTAGCATTTGATGGAGTCGATCCTGATGCACAAAAGACTCAATTGAAACTTTATTTGGATGAACCCAAGTATTTGGAGAAGAACACGACATTTGACATCCTTTTATTTTGAAAAGGAAATGAATTTCGTTATCCTGAAGTAGCTGCCATGGCTCGTGATGTTTTGAGTATTCTTATTTCTACTATTGCTTCAGAATCCACTTTTAGTATTGGTGGACGTGTGATTGATCAATATAGGAGTTCACTCAAGCCTAATATTGTTGAGGCATTGGATTGCACTAGAAATTGGTTATATGGAGAGCAAGGTAATATAAGTTATTTGCATATTTAATTTCTTCATTTACTTGTATTTTTTCATCTTATTTTAATGAAATTAATTTCTTTTATCTTTTGATATAGAACAAACTTCAATGAAGGTGGATAACGAAAAAAAGGATGTTTTAACATTGGATAGTAGCAGTTCCTGTGAGATCCCCTATTTTTTCTTTTGTTCTTATGTTATTGTTTGTATTTTAGCATGTGAGGCAGAATGGAACAATCTGTTAGATTGATATTGAATTGTAGAAAGTAAATGATGTTAGTTGACATCTTAAACTTTTTCACCTCCCAATATAATTATTCTGTTTTTTTCCTTTAGGTATTGGAGATTGATATTGAATTGTAGAAAGTAAATGATGTTAGTTGACATCTTAAACTTTTTCACCTCCCAATATAATTATTCTGTATTTTTCCTTTAGGTATTGGAGTTGAATGACAAAGATGGGCATGTCAAACTAACCTACGTTGGACTCAATCTGATGGACAATTATAATGCAGTTTGTTGTATTTGTAAATTTGTAACGTTGATGTAGTGTTTTTTTTTTTTTTTTTTTTGTTATTTGATTAGACAATTAAACATATTAAGTGATTTGGTGCTAGCCTACTAGGAGACTAAGAGTAGGAGTTTAAAGATGAATTACTAAAATTATTATTATTTCATTTAAATTCCAACAAAAAACCCCCCCAAAAAATAATAATAATAATATATATATATATATATATATATTTAAAAAAAAAAAAAATAAATTTTAAGCTAAACGGGTCAAACGGGTCGTGTCGGGTTGACCCGATTCGACCCATTATGTTAAACGGGTCTCACGGGTCGTGTCGGGTGACCCGTGAAATTATCGTGTCGTGTCGTGTCTGGAGCCCCGACCCGTTAACATAAACGGGTCGTGTCTGGGTCTAGGCTAAACGGGTCGCGGGTCGTAAACGGGTCGTGTCGAGTGACCCGTTTTGCCAGCCCTCTTTAGTTGGCCAATCACTTACTAAATTATACTCTTTAAGCTCTAAGGAATTCAATACAGAATTCTTACAAATGAAATGCCAAGAGGCTTCTATTTATAGGCTACAAAAGACCTAAATCGAGTATGTAACAATTTTCTTTAGGCGGCGTACGAACGGTAGCTGAGAGCGTCCGGACGGACAATTGTGCAACCGGCTTTCCAAAAGCGCGAATATTCTTTCCTAAACAGGGTCGTGTCCGGACGATTGCACTTCAGCTGCATGCAATTTTGATAATAATGATTGGCGTCTGAACGGTTGCAAATCTTCTCCACATTTTGCCTTATCAAGGATAGCGTCCGGACTGTGTAGACCTGTCGTCCGTACGATTGTAGCTGTCTTCCCATATCTGTGTCTGCGAAGGAAATTCTTTTAATTGTCGAACGCTAAATGGTGTCCGGACATGTTGCTGAGACGTTCAAAATGATGCAACCTTGAACAGTTCGAAGCTTCTAGACACTGATGGGAGTTTGGACAGAATAACCACATCGTCCGGATGGATGTTGCTTGACTGATGAGCATCCGGACGGTTGACAGGGACGTCCAGACTGAAGCTTGAGATCCGACTTTTCTGACTTGGAATCTGTGCAGAATCTAGTTGAAGCACATCATTGAATAGAAGACTCTGAATTAAACGGTATCCCTGATTAAAAAGCAACATTACATAGAAATGATTTTATTCAACATAATGCAGCTCACAAACTAATAGACCTGATGTGGTCTTTTGTTTACCAAAATATACCAATAATAAATAACCACTTACAATAGAACGAATCCTTGTAGGATAAGGCTATAGAGAGGGTGTCGAACTTCAAGGACTGCATAGGAATTGCTATCAAGTTTTTCAAGATTAAATATAATTTAATTAAAAGAAGTTTGATTTTATTTTATTTATAACTAATTTAAATACATAAAACTAAAGACATAAAAATAAATAAAGTAGGGATGAGAGAAAGAATAGGGAATTGATTTCACCACTCACTGCATAACAATGGTTAATCATAAATTAACAAGGAAAATTCAAACTATCTGTGATATAGGACTCGTCTCACTCGAGTAGTCAAGAAATTACTTCTAAAGAATAAGTATAATCCATCTTCGGTTGGCACGGACCGTCCACTTAACCACTAAGATGTGGTACGACCCATCTTCCCTAGGTATGGATTAGCTACGTCATTAATATGATACACACACAATCAATGGAATAGTATAACCCATATTCAGTTGGTACACATTGTCTACCTAAATTACACTAGACTATGGTGTAGTACAATCCGTCTTCCCTAGGTTTTGCCTATCTAACCCTCCCGATCATATATCAATTAAAACCGTTGTATAACAATCATTCACATATCACAAAAAATATTAAAGATTGAGTTCAATCAATATAAAAGACTTTTTAAGAAAATATAAGAAATTCATAATGATTGAATATAAACATTAAGATTAATTCTTACAGTTATACAACCATCATGCATATAGAAAATTTCAAATTAAAATACAATTAAACCATTGTTTCTTGGAAATGGCTACATCAACACCCTATTACGAATTTAGCCATTCATCGTGGTGCTGGGATGGCCTTCTGCCATGTTCTTCTCCTCTTCAACTTGTCAAGCCTTCAAGAAGAATTTTTTGTCTAAAGCTAAGTACACATTCTCTTGAATCTTTGGGTTCTATTTATTTAGACTAGGAGAAGTCTAAAAGCCAATGGAATTTGAGAAAAATTGAAACTTATTCTCTTAGTCCAAGTAGGAGATTGAAAATTCAATCCAAGTAGGAAAAGAATTCCAAATTAGTCCAAATTTGCAGTCTTTTATTGCGAGGAGATTTTGGCACAGAAAACGTCCGAATTAGGAAAACATTATTTCTAGCATATTTGTTTCATTGTTTATTAGCTTTGTAACGCCAATAATTTCATTGCAATCTGATGTTTGAGAAAAAAGTTATAATCAAAACACTGAGACATGTGCAGAATCCAAATTTGAATCCAATCTGATTTTGATTCTTATTAGAGAAATTCTGATTTAATCATTCCCTTGATTTGATTAAACTTAACCACATCTTCTATATCTTCTCAAAGTGTGCTTTAAGCCCAAAATCAATGGAATTAATTGCATGTTTATTTAAAACCTGAAAACCATAAAATAACACAAAATCAAACAAATAACAATGCTAAAGAATTAACATATGAAAGTTGAGGAGCTTGAATATGCAACATTCATCATTTATCAGGACCCTTCCCCAACTCTTATGGGTTCGTCTACATCCTAGTGGCTGTTGACTATGTTTTCAAATAGGTGGAAACCATTGCTTGCAAAACCAATGATCATAGAGTTGTGCTGCAATTTTTGAAGGACAATGTGTTTGCACGTTTTAGGACACCATGTGGCATTATCAATGATGGGGGGGAAGCACTTCTGCAATAGATTTTTTGAGCAACTCATGAAGAAGTATGGTATTACTTATAAAGTTGCAACTCCCTACCATCCTCAGACAAGTGGTCAAGTTGAGATATCCAACAGAGAAATCAAGAGGATACTAGAGAAGATGGTGAACCCGACAAGAAATGATTGGTTTTTGCGGCTCAATGATGCACTTTGGGGATACCAGACATCATTCAAGACTCTGATAGGCATGTCTCCCTACCAACTTGTGTATGGAAAGGCTTGTCATCTTCCTGTAGAATTGGAGCATCAAGCATATTGGGCTATCAAGCAGCTGAATTTCGATCTCACTAAGGCTGGATCTCAAAGGAAGTTCCAACTCAATGAATTAGAGGAGTTGAGAAATGATGCTTATGACTTTGACAAGCTGTACAAAGCTCATATGAAGAAAGCTCACGGCTAAACACTCATAGATTACAGAGAAAACACTCATTGCTTTTGAGCATTGGCCGCACTAGGACATGTGTTCTCTAGGAGGAATATTGGCAGCAATGTGGAACCAAGACACATGTGAGCTGGCAACATTGAAGACACACTTTTTCCTTAAGAAGCTAGCATGCACGTGATCAACAAAGCACTGAAACACAACTTCCTTCCATACCTGGCACCGAGTTAATCGTGCAAAATTTGGAAACAATTATTATTCTCCAATCTAGAAGCCATGCATGAAATTTCAAAAGAGGTGCCAGAGACTAATATTAGTTGAACAAAATTGTAAGAGACCAAGACATGCACGTGAAAGGGCAGCATCGTTTCCTGGCAAACGTGAATGTGTAGCACTGAACAAGGGAAGTTCCAGCTTGTCTTAAAGCACCGAACAACAGAGAATCACGCCCCACATTCTTTACATACCTGGACAGCACCGAATCTAGGACTTGCAGTATTTGTTTTCTTCTTTTCTCTTGTAATTGTGTTCATACGGCACCAATCCAAAGAGACAAGTTCCATAATAAGGAAAATGGTAGCACTAAAATCACAAGAGACGTGGAGGCCTAGGGAGACAAGCTAGTTTAATTACCTAAGCTGTGCAATATTCTTTCCAAAATTGACATTCTTGAGATCGAGTAGCACTAAAAGACCTAGCAAAAACAGTCTATAAATATTAAAAAATAAATGACTTCTAATTTACCGTGTGTGTGTGCACAATGTGTAACAAAATATTGTAAATGCGGAATTTAAAGAATACAAATATTTTGTTAATGAAGTGAAAACTTAATTAAGAGAAAAACCACTCCGCGGCAGCCAAACTCAGGAAATCCACTATCAGAAGATAAAGCTAGTACATAGACAGTAACACTTACATACCCAATGTAGTGATCGTATCTAGTACTCTGACACGTAACCCAATGTGAACGCTTCTCAACCAAGTCTCTTACTTGAAGGGGTCTTCTATGGATTCCTTTACCTTAAGGCTTCTCTCTAAGATAGACTTCAATGATGAGCACAACAACAGCACAACGGAAACAGCTTGGGAGCTAGCAAATCTTCACAATTTCGACCTAAAATATACTCTCTAAGCTCTAAAGAATTCAATACTGAATTATGTAAATTTTACATGCACAGAGGCCTCTATACATAGGCTTACAGAAGACCTAAATCGACACTGATTTGATTTTCTCTAAGCGGCATTCGGATGCAAGCTGAAGCCATTTGGACGGACAACTATGCAACCGGCTTTCCATAACACGCTCCACGCGATTCCATATTAGGGCCTCGTCCGGAGGGTTGCACTTCTGCTACACGTAATTACCATAGTAAGGACCTTGTCCGGATAGTGTTGCCTTGACGTCCAGACGACTATAATTCTTCTCCATGTCTTGCCTTATTAAGGACCTCGTTCGGACGGTGTTGCCTTGTCGTCCGGACGAATGCAGGGGTGTTCCCAAAATAAGTGTTTGTGAAAGAAATTCGATTACTTATCGAACTCTAATGAGCGTCTAAATGTGTTGCCATGACGTCTGGAGCAACACGTCCGAACAGATGCAAACTTCAATTGTTCAAATCTTCTAGACACTGATGGGCGTCCGGAAGGATGTTGCTAACTGACGAGCATCCGGACGTTTTACTGGTCCGTCTAGACGGAAACAGAGGATCCGACTTTTCTGAGTTGAAATCTGCACAGAATCTTCCTTGAACATTGAAATAGCCTTCTTTTAGCTTGTGAGACTGAAACTTGTTATAATAAGGCCCTTTCCATATCAAAGAAATAAACTCTAAATATCTGAAGACTCTGAAATATACAACATCCATGTTAAAGCAACAACATTACATGATAGTGATTTTTTCAACAGAATGCAGCCAATTAAAAACCAACAAACTCCCCATTTGGCCATTCTGAGACAAAAATCACTTTTTCGATTTAAAAATACATTCCCGGTCCAAAAATACAAATACTCCCCATTTTTGTTTCAAAAGAATAAATGGTAAACAGTGTATAGAAAAACCACAATTCTAAAATACTCCCCTAGATGTCTTAACAGGACAAGGGTAAACAGAGTATGTAATATCCCAAAATTACAGTTCCAAAGTCTAAACATAGGAAAAGGAAAAACTATAAAAAGCCCAAATAATCAGAAGTTTGTAAAACAACTGATAGAGGGAGGACAAAAATGCTCAAAGAACCAAATCCTGCTGATCCACTAAACCAAGTGAAAGAGAGAAATCTATCCATTAATCTAGATATGTGCCACATCGACTTCTAACTCTTGAAGTTGGGTACCATGGACTGAAAACCTTCAGTCGCTTGAGTCTGCAAAGCCTAAATTGATCATCCGCAGATTAAAATCCTCTAGGCAATTGGTTTGCAAGATGAAAGAGAAGATTCACCACTGAACCTCTAACTGGTGTAGATATGGAGGAATGATACTACAGAAGGCTGTACATAAGCTGGGGGAATAAGCTCATCTAAACTCAGAGTCCTTTGGAAATTTAAAGATATAACTTCAACAACAGTCAGTTTTCCAAAGGATCCATCTGTCAGATATTGTGTTGGACAAAATATTCCTGAAAAGATTTAAACAGAAATATATCCAAAAATAATACCACAAAGAAATATTAGTTCCTATTAGTTCCAAAAAGAATGTGGTATTATGACAGCTGTCAATTGGCCGGATGCCAAAGAATTACAAAAGAAAATATAGCAATCCAAATAGCACAGATATATAAATATCAACCTAACACATAGATAGAAAGGTTTTTTATGCACAATATCTCAAGAAAATATTTCAATCAATAAATATTCCAATATTCTAGAAAGCACAAGAACTTAAAAGAACAAAGGAAGACACAAAAAACACTATGGAATGGGAAGAGATGTGCAGAGAATGCTAACATCTTGGAAGAAATCTGTAAGACAAACACACAACATGACATAATAAATCAATAAAAATGAAGTGGTGTGCGGATGGCAGAGAAAGCAAAGAAACAGATAAAAACCTATAAAGATCGCGTCTAGATGTGTTACGAATGCGTCCGGACGGTCCATGGCCACTTGCTAGACTAGCAATTGACAAGACCACATGCGTCTGGATTGTAGACCAATTTCGTCTGGATGCTTCACACTGAAAAGCTAAAGACAGAAGAAAATTTGCATAAATAATAATTTTTCCTAAAGTTAACTTCAGAACACACATTTATAAATAACTGATAAGACAGTCAAATAGTAAATAAAAAATATGCAAAGATATAATTAAGAGTTAAGTATATAATTAGCACAAATTTCATTGTAGGCAGAAATTTTAAATAGATTGCACAACTCATGGAATGCGTGTGTGCGTGAAAGCTTTCTTAATAAGGTATAAAGTTTGCTGATATGATTCAAAGCAACTGACTTTTCTAAACAAGAGAAAAAATTAATGTGAGATCAGTCAAAAGTCAAACCTTATTTTATTAGGGCCTAACCAACCTCATCTAATACACTCTCCCTAAGATGCAGAACTTTTCTTTTACTTAGTCCTTTAATGACTATCTATTTTCGCAATGATTTAGTCATTGACCGTTTCTATAGGGACAAGTTCAAGACCAGATTTATAGCACAATAAGTAGTAGATCTTTTTATTTATCCATGTTTACTGCTTTTTGAATGCTTTTTATCACTTAGTGCTGCAACTTAAAGAGAATGCTAGAATTTTTAGGTTCTACGTTCAACTAGCGAGTTGGTCAATTTGACCATCTTAGCAAAAAAATCTCTCATAAGAATTTCTAGAAGCTAAAAGTTAGAGAGAGAAAAAAAATGTATCTTATGGGAGCTTTGGATAGTGCACAAATTATCATCGCATGAGAAAAACATTTATCTAGCATTAAGATGCATAGGAAAACTTAGCAGATGTCAAGCATAAACTCTCAATCATATATAATCTATCAAAAGAAAAAATAAAAATTTAGCATCTTCTCACCCATTTTTTTTTTAATGTTGGAAAAAAAAGGAAAACAACAAAAACATGCTAGATGAAAATAAATGCACAAACACCTCCTAACATGTGTGGTAAAAACAAACATGTTCACATAAAGGTTCAGAATTACCAAGACAGAAAGGCAACAGCCTGATGTGCTTTTTCTGTCATCCCCAAATAGTACTTGCAGAAGTTTCTCAAGACATTAAGAGAAAATATGGGGGATAGAATAAATGATTCCTCAAAAAGAATGAAATGCATGAATAAGATATGACATGATAAATTATGCAATGCAAACATATTTGTCATGCTCTAGGATTTAGGAACCAAAATCCTAGAAATAGTGAGATTTCACCTTTACTAGGTGAGTCCACTCCCCCTCAAGGGGTGAATGGTCTCATCATTCTTGACCCATACTTGCTTGACCCGTGGAGGTGCTTTGTGGGTCATGTCTATTTGGCCATTCTCAATAGCATACCTTGCATCAGGCTAAGCAACCCCTCATAGCCTTGGTTGCTATTGGACTTCTGCGGCTTTCTCTTATAGTGCCTTGATTTATTCTTCTTTGGTTTGCTACTCTGGTTTGTAGGAACAAACTTCTGCTGATGCCATGAAGCCTGATGTGTCGTTGGAGGTAAAGTGCCTGATGTAGCTCTTGTTGGCAACTCCCTATGTACCTTCGACTTTTGAGCTTGAAACTATTGACAATTGGGTCGGATGTGACCGGTGATGCCGAAGTGATGAGAGGTTGGCAAGCTTCTTTTGTTTGAATGCTTCTTAACAGTTTCTGCAGATTTTAGGTTAGCATTCTTACAAATAACATTGTCCTTACTTTTTATATGTCTCCTATGTGGAGGGACATATTTGGATGAGGAAGATTTTTCAACTTTACCTTTCCTCGGAACATCCTGCTTAATCTAAGATCTGTGGGTTCTTAACAGAAAACAATTTGGTCTAATGTGACCATCTTTCCCACAATTATGACACGTAGGGACAAACTTACCATGAGCTTCTGTACCTGTATCTTTGGATTTAGGCCTCACACAATTATTTAAATAAGAATTTTCAGAATTATCCAAACAGACAGTATCTATTTTCACAGGCTTAATAACTATAGAATCTAATTCAGAATCAGAAGCATGTGAGGTAGAAGCACTCAAATCATTAACAATTAAGTCAGGCTTGTTAGACATATCTGAATGAATACAAAGCATGCTCTTAAAATTATCACTAGAGAATTTTTTCAAAAGATCTTCAAATTCTTTTAATTTTTTCTCAAGTGTATCAATAATATCAAATAGCATGGTATTATCAGATTTCAAAGAGTCAATCAAAGCATGTGATTCAGACAATTTAATGATTAAAGACTCTTTCTTTTGCTTAACCTTCTTGAGCTATTTATTGGAATTTTTAGAATTTTTACTTAGTTTAGGAAAATTCTCAAGGAGCTCAGTATCAGAATTCTCTTCAGATAACATAGAAGAATTTATGATAAAAGATGTCAACAAAAATATGGATCACACTCAGGAGATTAGTCCAAAAATAGTGTACCCGCTTTGATACCAATTGAAAAACAAATGACTTCTAATATACCGTGTGTGTGTGCACAATGTGTAACAAAATATTGTAAATGCGAAATTTAAAGAATACAAATATTTTGTTAACGAAGTGGAAACTCAATTAAGAGAAAAATCACTCCGGAGTAGCCAAACCTAGGAAATCCACTATCAGAAGACAAAGCTAGTACATAGACAGTAACACTCACATACCCGATGCAGTGATTGTATCTAGGACTCTGACACTTAACCCAACGTGAACTCCTCCCAACCAAGTCTCCTACTTGAAATGATCTTCTATGGATTCCTTTACCTTAAGGCTCCTTTCTAAGATAGACTTCAATGATGAGTACAGCAATAGCACAATGACAACGGCTTAAGAGCTAGCGGATCTTCACAGTTTCTATCAAAAAAAAAATTCTCTAAGCTCAAAGGAATTAAATACCGAATTTTATAAATTTTACATGCCTAGAGGCCTCTATAAATAAGCTTACAGAAGACCTAAATCAACACTGATTTAGTTTTCTCTAGGCGGCGTCTAGACGCAAGCTAAAGCCGACCGGATGGACAACTGTCCAACCGGCTTTCCATAACACACTCCACGCGATTCCATATTGAGGCCGCGTCCGAACGGTGTTGCCCTAGCGTCCGAACGGTTGCACTTTTGCTGCACGTAATTACCATAATAAGGACCTCGTCCGGACGGTGTTGCCCTGACGTTTGGACAGTTGCAATTTTTTTCCACGTCTTGCCTTATTAAGGACCTTGTCCGGGCGGTGTCGCCATGTCGTTCGAATGGATGCAGTTGTCTTCCCATATACGTGTCTGTGAAGGAAATCCGATTACTTGTCAAACTCTAATGACTGTCCGGATATGTTGCCATGATGTCCGGACGAATGCAAACTTGAACTGTTCGAATCTTCTAAACACTAATGGGCATCTGGACGTGATTGCCATGTCATCCAGATGGATGTTATTGTCTAATAAGCGTCTAGACGTTTTACTGGACCATCTAGATGGAAACAAAGGATCGAACTTTTTTGAGTTGGAATTTGTACAGAATCTTCCTTGAATACTAAAATAGACTTCTTGCAGCTTGTGACACTAGAACTTGTCATAATAAGGCCATTTCCATATCAGAGAAATAAACTCTAAATATCTGAAGACTATGAAATATATGGTATCCCTGTTAAACCAGGAACATTATATGATAGTGATTTTGTCAATAGAATGCAGCCAATCAAAAACCAACAAATATGCTTTTTTCTCTTGTAAAATAGTTGGTAGACGGTAGCAAAACTTCAGAGTCTTCTTCTTGCAACGTTTTCTTATTGTAAGTTCTTTTAATTTTGTTGTTTTAATACAAGTTAGCTTGTTATTTTTAGCTATGAGAGGCTAAACCCTCAACTATGGTTGAAGATGAAGCCTCACTTATGATTAGCAACACTATTCTCATGTGATGTAATATTTTTTAATTTTAATGAGTTTGATTTTTCAATTATTTTACTCCAACTCAATTTTGTGGAATGATTCTTGGATATCCTTTGTGATTTATTTTACGGATACAATTAATGTTTTGATTTAAATTGGATTTCTTTTGTGATCTGTGTAAAGAACAGATACATGGAATGGTTTGGATTAAATATTTGAAGTAAAAGTAAAACATACTTAAGATTTTATTGTGAGAACTTTGGGAAATATTATTGATGATGGGAATATATGTTGCTATAAATTTGTGAGTACGGATTCCGATACCTTAGTGTTTTTTTTACTTGATTACATTCACTTTAATTTTGTTTATCCTTTTGATTTTATTCACAAATACAATCTCTCAATTTTTTAGAACTAGGTTAGGATGAGATTAATTTAGATATAAACTTTGTTTTTCAAGAACACAATTCCCTGTGGGATCGACCTCGCACTTACAATCCATTAACTGCAAACGATTCGTGGACTTTTGAGTACAATTAAAATTCACATGAATTCGCCTTGAGTCCTTCCACATATAAGGCTTCTTGAGATTAGGGCTGAGCAAATCCCCGCAGAACCTGCCCCTCCTCGCAATACCTGCCCTGTAGAGCCTAAAACCCCCACCCATGGTACGGGCCACGGGGGCGAGGAGGGCCCTTGAAATTTCTCGGGTCCCCGCCCCCACCCCGCAGATTTTGAAAAAAAAAAAAAAGTAGAAAAATTTAAAACAACAAGCAGGCAGCAGGCCAGGCCTGCAGGCTAAAGCAGCCACTACAGGCTTACAGCCTTTTGGGCTTTGGCCCCTTTCAATTTTTCGGACTTTTCTATCTTTCTAAGTTCTAACAAATAACAATCTAACCTAACCCTAAGTTCTAACTTCAAATTTCTATCCTTCATTCCTTCTAAGCGCCGAAGCCTGCAATCCCAGCATCACGCCGTCACGCCCTCATGGCCTACACGAGCACGGCCCTCGTCGCCTCACGCCCTAACCTCCCCACACGCACGGACACACCCGCAGTCGTCTCAAACAACTATAGGTTCAATTTTTTACTCTTTCTCTTACACACAGTCATTTAATTTTACAAACCGAAATTTGGGTTTTATTTGGATTATCATTTATCAGATCACCAAAGCCATTTTTGGTTCAAAGTGTAGCTCATCTTAAGAGTTTGCTGATCAAAAAAATTATGTATTCTTACAAATTTGTGATAAGTTACTACAGAACCATTCTAGAGCATTTTACTATTTTTGTTGTTCTACAAGCTTTGTGTCCGTTTGGCTATTGATGTGTATTATTTAGAATGGGTTGTAAAGATTAGTAAAAGTACAGCAATTATTTTTGCACATCTGGTTCTATTTTTTTTTCCCAATTTTTTATGAGGCATAACCCGCGGGGATCCCCGCCCCGTGCGGTGCATGGGTTTATCAGCGGGGTACGGGTTCCCTTTGGGGAACCCGCACCTCTGCGGGGCGGGATAAAAAAATCCCTATCCCCGCCCCCTCCCGCCCCATGCTCAGCTTTACTTGAGATGCTCCCAGTCCCGGAATATCTATAAGTCCTTTTCCGTTGACCTTGGATTGACTTCCATCTCCATAGGTGAGTTTTCCTCCTCTGCCCATCTGAATTTCCTTTAGAAGTGTCTTGTCACCTGTCATATGTTTAGAGCATCCACTATCCAAATACTACAAACAAGTATCAAGTATTTTCAAAGCAATATGAGCAACCAAAGACAAGTTGTCTTCTTTCTTATTCCAGACTTGTTTATTGGTGGTATTTTTCCTTTTATTAAGCATTACAGATTTCTTCTCAAGATTTCTTCTCATTAAGGGTAAGGCTTCCTAATTTTTCACTAATGAGTTTGACTTAATCACTTAAGGTCTTGACTTGGTTTTCAATACCAGTTTCATCTTTCCTAGGCACATGTTGTTTACCTCAAGGTTTCTAAGAACGTATCTGAAAGCAATTAGGGCGGATATGACCACTAGCGCCACAATGATGACACGTGGGGATAAAATTTGAATTTTTATGAGTAGTCCCTTCAACACTTTTACCCTTGTCCCCACAATTAGAATGAGTATTATGTTTAGACATGCTATGTTTAACAAACATAGTTCTATAAGAAGGCATAGCATGTGAAGAAGAAGCAACACTATCAATACTCAAAGTAGAATCAAAAGGTTTTTCCAGAGGCATTTTTGAGTTCATTAGAGCATCTTCCAAAGACTTAATTTTTGCAATAAGAACATCTTTTTCTATTTCAAAATTTTTAAGTCTTTGTAGATGGTCAATGCTTTTAAAATATTCAAATTGTTTGAACAATTTGACGCACATCCTCTGGAGTTCACCTTTTTCCATCAAATCAACATTGATAGACAAGAGTGAACCCGCTTTACGGATCACACTCAGGAATTTAATCCAATAAGAGTGAACCCGTTTTGATATCAATTGAAAAATAATAGACTTCTAATTCACCGTGTGTGTGTGTGATCAATTTATAACAAAATATATAAATGCGAAATTTAAAAGGAGATAGATATTTTGTTAATGAAGTAGAAACTCAATTAATAGAAAAACCACTATGGGGCAGCCAAACTCAGGAATTCCACTATTTAGAAGACAAAGCTAGTTATAAGGCAATAATACTTACATAACCCGATGCAGCAATCGTACCTCTAACTTTAACACGTAACCCAAAGTGAACTCCTCCCAACTAGGTCTCCTACCTGAAGGGGTCTTCAATGGACTCCTTTAGCTTAGGGCTCCTACCTAAGCTAGAGTTCAAATGATCAAATCACACAAAGAAAAACTCTTAGAGAGCTAGCAAATCTCACAATTTCTACCTAAACACCCTCTCTAAGCACAAAGAAATTCAATACCGAATTCTGTAAATAATACAAGCCTAGAGACCTCTATTTATAGGCTTTGAAAGACCTAATACAATACTGATTCGAAGTTCTCTTGGCGGTGTCTGGACCTAGACAGAGGGCGTCCAGACGGCAAGCAGCAATCAACTTCCATAACGCACTTCACACATTTCTTCATTAAGGATCAATCTCTGCATCCAAACGATGTTAACCTAGCGTCCGAACAGTTGTTTGTTGTCTTCACTGACATGTTTGCTAAGCTGTTCAAAATCTTCTCGAACACTGAGGGGCATCCAAACGTGTCACTAGGCTATCCGAACGGCAACTAGGGAACCGTCTTTTGTTGAGTTGTAAATTGTACAGAATCTTTCTGGAATCCGAAAACAACCTTCTTGATGCTTGTGACACTGATACTTGTCATATTAAAGCATTCCATAGTTGAGAATTAAACTCTGAAAATTCTGGAAGACTCTGGATAAATACGGCATCCTTGTTTCAGTAGTACACTAACATGGCAGTGATTTTGTCAACAGAATGTAGCCAATAAAACTAACAGATTTTATACTAGTAAGCATGCATATTAGCTTTTCCATTCCATATTCATAACTCTTTCCTTCCGCCAGGGGTGAAACCAAAAATTTTTGTTTGGAGGGGCGTTTTAGGACCCAGTATTTTGTCGGGTCTCAATTAATCACTTATCTCTAAAAAAAAAAAAAAGATACAGACCTAAAGAAAGAGAGTTAGCAAGCGAACTCACAATGCAAAGTGGTTAGCTTCTCGGCTTCATCGGAGATTGGCTTCTCACTCATGTTACACTATTGTTATTGGAGGGTCTCGCAGATTCACAAATTCATGCGGTTGGCATTTTAGTCTCAGAAATTCAACAAATTCACAGATTCACTCATTTCTTTTCCTAAGTGACTTTTGTAGGACTTTGTAGCCATTTTTTTTTATGAGCTGTAGGACTTTGTAACTAATATACTTACTAGAATCGATGACATTGTCTCTTAAAACTCACATGCATGCAATATGGTGTAGCTCTTCAGCTTCACATTTGACATCTTGACTTTTTAAAAAGTCTACTTATCAGTTTGGGTGGGGGCAAAAACACAGAGGTTGTAGGGGTCTTCAAATAAAAATAATAATTTTATAAGGTTTTTAAAAACCTTTCGGGGTAGGCGATGTAATATCCCGAATAAAAATCTTTCTTTCTTTCTTTTCATTTTTATTTTTTCTTTTTTTTATTATAAAAGATTAATCCAATCACACGCCCTCAAATATATATATATATATATTTTTTTTACAAAATAGAATGCTTTTAAATTCACTTTCTTTCCTCCCCGAATGTTGTCCATGATTTTTGGAACATTCGATGCACCTTTGACAAACATTTGTTGTCCTTTTGCGAACCATTAAAGAAGGGAAATGCTACACATCCCAAAATTTTTCTCCAAAATTTGGTTCCGAAATAATGTGTTACAATCTGATGTAATGTATTATTTTGAAAAATGTGTCACAATCTCATAGGATTGTGACACATCATTTGGGAACAAAATTTTGGAAGAAAATTTTGGGAAGTCTAGCATTTCTCTCGAAAGAAACCCTAGCTGACATAGCCAGTCACCCTTATCCCTTTTACAAAAGTTCGCGATCTCCACTAGGAATGTTCGTGGCTCCCACCAGGAACGTTCGTGGTCCCCACCACGAACAAATGTTGATATGTTGTACCGTGTGTCGAAATGTACAATGTATGATTGTAACCATACACCAAATGATCATCTAACCCTAAAATTCACACGAACATTTGTTATTCACTTGAGGAACGTTCACTAAATGAACAAATCAGTTGATTCTTATCCTCTGTATTAATTGCCTATAAATACCCCCTTACCTTACATCTCTCAGCATCATTTCTTCTCCATGCATCTATTTTACAACAATTTTTTATTAAAGGAAAGTTCTAAAGTGAGAGGAGGAGTTTTGTTGATAATCCACTTTCATTTGGGGTAACCCTTGTTGCTTAACCCTTCTATCATGTAGTTAATGTTTTATCTTGATTGGTTCATTATTTGGTTTACAATTTTCATTACATGCAAGCTTTATAGCCTATGTCAGCTGACTGAGCATAATTTACTTTTCTTAAACGATATGTTATAAGCCTGCTAAATTTTCATAAGTATTTGATAATTGTTCCAAGATAAATATAACTATTTTATAAAAATGATAAATCAACCATATTATTACATTGTATGACATGGTACACCGGTACGTGCGGTAGAACGGCCATAAGTTTAGTATTATATGGGTTGCTCTTTAATCTTTATGGTCAAAAGTTTATAATGTGTTATGATGGGCCTTGGATCCAATGATTGTTTTGTGACCGGCTTACCATCCTTGAATGTGGGTCATGATTACAGCTTTGCTAGTAACGTGGGCCACCCGAGGTCAGACTTAGTTGGGCTGCTAGTATGTGACAGTATGCGTCGTATCCGAGGTACCGATATTGTATTAAAGGTCCATCGGGACTATGCCAACCTTGCGGGGAAGGGGTTAATATCCTAGGTGAACCATATGGGATAAACTATGACATATATGTATACAAAATATCTTTTAGCACGATTTCCTCCTGTATTAAACTCTAGGGTATTGTCACCGGAACTATGCCTCCCTAAATATTTCAAATCAAACCATGACTTTTTAATGAGAGCATAGTAACGGAGGCAACACTCATCATTTTTGTAAAATATTCACGTCAATTAAAAGTTGGTTCTTAAGGCTTATTTCATAACCAGTCATGAAACGATTTATTTACTTACTAAGTCATAGACTTACTCAATGCTCTCCTCTGTCTTGAATCCTCGTTGTATGTTGTTAATTATCACGTTGACTTTGGTTAGAGTTCGGAAGTTTACAAGGATGAAGACGCCAAGTGAACGATCTCTTAGTATCAGGCTTGTTTAGATTGGAATAAATTTTGGATAACTCTCGGTCTATATTTGATGCTAGCATTATTTGAGGTTTAATTACTTTTAGATTCTCAAATTTCATATTCTTCTGTTTTTTGCTTTTCTTTGACTCTGATTAGTTCACAAATGGTGGTTCTAGTAGGTAATTACCAATTAATTGTTCAAGAGGTACTGCTAATAACTCTCAAAGTTTAGTAAAACCATTACCTAATTTTGGGGGCGTTACAGGCGAACACTCTCACCCTTTAAGGTAGGTCCGCCTCTATCTTCCGCTTTCTGTTCATAATTTGCCAATTCTTAATGAAGGATGACTTTGAGTCAACACCGTGCCTCTTTTATAATGAATAGTGTTAGATAGTCTATTTTTATCTTACAATTGTCCACTAATGTTGACGTGATAATTCAAATAAACTGTTATTATTATTATTTTTTATTTAACAATGATTAATTCAAGGGTTAATTGGGAGTGTCGCGGCAGCTTTGTTTGATAAATATCAGATACAATTATAGTATCTAACATTTTTTTTTATATATATAATATCAAGAGAGTTTTGTTTTTCCATTTTCTCAATTTTTCGGAAAAAATAAGATTTTAAATAGAAAATAAATAAATAAATTTAAGAAAAAAATGGTTAAATACATTTTTGCCCTTGTTTTTTAACAACTTTATTTTTTGCCCTATGTGCTTCATTTTGTATTGTAGATGATACCTCATTTATGGCTAAAGACGGAAATGGTATTTCTATCAAAAAACTTAAGAGGAGTCCACATCACTGCCTTTAAAAATCCGACACCTGTCCTTATGTCTAATTAAAAATTAACATATTAAAAATAATAAAAACTTAAAAAGAATTTAAAACTGAAAAAAAAAAAAAATAAAAATAAAAAATAAAGGAGTCATCCCTTTGGGCAAAATGGGGTGGGTGAAACCACTCCCAAGTGCCTTGGGGGTGGCTCGGCCACTTCCGTTTGGCCTGGGGTGGCCGAACCACCCCCATGGCCATTGAGGGTGGTTTGGCCACCCCTAGACTGGCCATGAGCCACCCCCTCTATTTTTTTTTTTTTCAAAAAGTTTTTATTTTTTTAATGTTGTTTAATATTTTTGTTTTTTTTTTTCAAAAAAAATTAATTTATTTTTAATGGGGCATAGTACACGTGTGAGTTTCTTAATAGTGCTGACGTGGACTTCCGTCAATTTTTGAACGGTAGTTGGACGGAGGCACCATCTCTAATAGAAAATGAAGCACATGAGACAAAGTATAAAGCCGTAAACCATAGGGTTAAAAGTATTTGAAGTGCCATAACAACTTTGTTAGATAAATATAAGAAAAAATAAATAAATATTGTCTCTAACATTTCTTTTTTTATAATATCAAGAGAGTTTCGTTTTTCCATTTTCTCAATTTTCTTGACAAATTAAGATTTTAAATAGCAAATAAATAAAGAAATTTAAGAAAAAAAAAATAAAATAAGAATCACATACATAAACAAAATGAAAAGAGTGCGTCTCAAATCTTGACGGCGGCTTTTCCCACAAGACGATTAAACACACGCACAAAAGGCCAACACTAATTTGGGCTACACGCGAAAAGGCTGGAATTTACAATTCGGCTAAGCAGCTTGCAAAGCCTTCTGCAAGGAAAGGAAGCCCACAACTGCAAAGTCTTCTGTCGTCAACCAACAGGTGCATGTTTAGTCTTTTAAAAGATTTAATTGTAATTATTTGTTTTTCTAAAAAAAGGAGATTTAATTTTTAATTGGTGTCTATCATAGGTATTGCTAGTTGTTGGGATTATTTAATTTATTTAACGAATAACGATAAATATCTTACTCTCTTTTTTTGGCATCTTCTCCTTCACAGTGGCTTCACTATTGAGTTGAACCTAGACTATCCAATGTTGGGCAGGATCAATCTTTAGCCATGTAGAGTATCCACATGACTAAATGCATCATACAATTTTATATATTCATTGTATGAGAATTACGGAAGTGTTTTAAATTTAATTCTTATTGATTTCTTTTGGGCCATGTAATTATTGGAATAATACTTCATTGTGAATTAGAAAAATGTCAAAGGGTCCCCAACTGGGCCGACCATATCCTATAATGGACTCTACAGCCTGGTGTACTGCTAACATTTTCTCAAATTAAGAAGCTATCAAACAAATATATATATACACTTAATTTTATTAGGCGCGAACACAATTATTTGTTAAAAAATAAAAATTAAATGTATGCTAATTAGCTAATAGTAATACTACAAACATATAATTTAATGATGAATACATGATAATTACATAATCTTGTCTTTTAAAGGATTATCTTGGATTGTACTCATAAATCTTAAACTTATAAAGTTAGAAGATTTTTGTGAAGAGTAGACCAAAATTACTATCTAATCTTGTAAGGAAAAACAAAGAAAGTGAACCTCCGTCAGTCGATGCTTCACTTGCAAGTCTTCTTAGCATTACTTTTGCGTCACCAATCACCTCACCATAGCAACACCAATTTCTTTTATCTTAATTTAACGCATGCACTACTTCCAAAGCATCTTCTTCGATAAGTTACTTTTAGGTCTATAAGTAATAACAGAAATAAAGTTCAAATATCATATTAAGAAATATATTATTTAAGGAACATTTATACTTAGCAACTCATGCATTAGTTGAAAGGCAGAAACTGCTGCCGATGTGTTATGCATCCTTATAAATATGGATCATTTGTATTGTAAATCATCAAGGAATAAGAGTAACAATGTAGCCCTTTAGAATTTACCTTGTAGACGTAGGTCATAAACTGAATCACGTAAAAATCTCTCTTCATTTTATTTTATTTCACTTTATTTTCTTTTAGCCTTATGCTTTCTTTCATGGTATTAGAGCTATAGGCTAATGAGTGTGTTTGATCCAATGGTCCTGTGATATTTTGTTTCGTTTTCTTGTATTTCATTTTTCTTTATAGTCAATATTTTGCTAATCTCATCACCATAGATGTTGCATAGTATTTGACAAAAAAAAAAAAAAAAATGCAATTCCACAGTTTTTCATGACAGCTGTAATGGTTCTGAAACTTCTTTTGAGTTTTGTTTACTGTGTATACTCAGATGATGATGCAAAAAAAAAAAAAAAAGGATTTTCCTCGATGCAGGTGCAAGTATGGTGTTCAATTCCTTTGATTCTCTGAAGTCCAAAGACCTGGAAATCATTTCGTGACGTGGCCACGCTGTCCACGTCACCACTGTAAGCAAGTAAGCCGGTGCTAGTGTGTGACAGTGAATATTTTATTATGCACATAAATGCCTCTTTAATGCAATGTTCTTTTCCAAAATTAACCTTTTTAAAATATTCCTCTCAAACATTTTATTAAAAACATCCATTTGTAAATATCATCATTTCATACATAAAAGTATCCATACAAACATCTCTACCTTTGCATCACCTCAGAGTGAACCATGCTTGTCCTTTACATCACATTTCGGTAAGGACCGGTCTGTTCAACCCATCTACAGAACCCTATTGGCCTAGCCCCATTTATTCAGGGCTAACGGCTTGTGAGACCACACCCCACTAATGGTTTGTTGCATTGCCTCCCAAGTTTATTAAAACACGCACACAACTTTTGTACAACCCTTTTTTTGAAACTAGTTATTAGATTTGTTTTTCTACATATGGGTACTACATATCCAATGGTTGATTTTTTTATTTCTTTTAAGAAAATTATTGGAGTTATATAGAAGTTATACAAAGGTTGTAAATGTATCATATCTCATTGCATAATATAAAATTAGGAGGCGCGTATTACATACACGTTTGAAAAATGTGTAAATAATATCTCTAGATGTTTTTGCTAATAGTCTTACGTTTGAAATACAAAATACAAGTGTGAATGTGATCAGGGGCGGAGCCACCTTGGGCCCCCCAAGCCCCAAGGTTCTTTCAAAAAAAAAAAAAAATTAAAAAAGTTAAAATTTTGCCTCAAATTTTATTATTTTTTTCTAATTTTGACCTCTCAAAACTTTTTTTTTCAATTTAATCCCCCAACCTGAGGGAGCCGGCTCCGCCCCTGAATGTGATGACGATAAGTTATAGTTTTTATCTGTTGACAACAGCTCCTCCTGGTGTATTACTGTTAATCATTTGGTGTTGTAGTTGCGTGATGAGGTTTCACGGTCTCTTTCCTTTGTCTGTTGATTGATTCACACTTCGTACTCTACTTTTTAAATTTCCTACTTACACCTTCAATTCTTTTAAGTTTGTTCTTAAGAGATTCTTACAAATGAGGAGAAATTTACTCAATTCCTGAACTTTTATCTCTTTTGCAATTTTTTTTCAAAGTTAAAAAACTCTCAATTTAATGTATCGAATTTTTAAAAATTTGCAATATCACACATCTGTTTAGGGGTGAGAAATTTCCAAAATTCAATCTTTTTTTTTTTAAAAAAAAAAAAAAAAACATTAATCGCAATTTAAGATTAATTTTGTAATTTTATAAAATTTATAGGGGTATAAAATGTCATTTTACTATTTGACGGCCTGATTTAACCATAAACCCTAACGAGAGGGGTGATATTACAAAAAAATTAAAAATTCGATACACTAAATTGAAAATTTTTTAACTTTGATAGAGAGATTAAGAAAGTGAAATTTTCCTAAAAATTATTTAAATCTAGTCCTGTCATCACTTAGGAAAATTATCAACGCTCTTAAAGTCTAGATTAGCGATATTTTTTTTCCCCATTTAGGAAGGAGGTTCAGGTTGGACTCAAATTATGTGTGATGAATTTGTATATAATGTAGGACTTTCTTTATTGATTTTTTAAAGGAAAAAAAAAAAATCATTCATTTTATCAATATTTTTAACAAAACATATTAATTGATGGATAATTTATTGACAGTTATACCGGACAGCCTTGAAGGGTCTTTCTCCTAACAAATTGATAGGCCATTGAAATGTCCCAATCGACCGCTATGTTAGAGCATTAGCAACAGTTACCTTATATTCGTTTCCTTTTTTATATTTAAGGAAAATTTCATAAAAACATCAAAAAACCTCACATAGCAGATGCCCTATATTTAGATGAAAGGGTTAAGAATAAATAGTAATTCTCTATGTATACATGTTTACTATTCATTCCCTATGTATTATTTTAATATAAAAAAAATATATTTAATTGATATAGGAAAGAGAGAAAAAGTAGGAAAAAGAGAAAAAAAAAAATAAGAGTAAAAAAATAATATTTAATTAATATAAGAAAATGTAAGAAAATTTATTGTATGATATTTTTTTATAGGAAAAAAAAAGTAGTTTTGTTTTTTAAATATAAAAATATTGATTCAAAATATAAAGAGAGGGTAAAGGTAAAATAAACTTGTACGATAGATTTCACTAAAGAAAAAAAAAAAAAAAAAAAAAACTTAGGACGATAGATAGGCAACGTTTCCAATACAGCTAGGGCCTGACATCCTGTACGAGAAAAATTATGGAATGGTACGATCGATCACTATCACAAAGGAGGGAGGGTAAGTGACGTGGAAGATAGGCACCGTTTCATAGACGGTGTTTGGCAATCTACAGATCAGAACAAAAGTAATGCGTACGTGTTTTTTTCTTATTTTATTTTCACATTATTTTAAAATAATTAATATTAAAACATTTTAATCTTTTTCATTTTTTATATCACCATGATCAAAGAATCATATTCTCTACATGCCTGTGTAGTACTAATAGGATCAAGTGATCTAAGTTGGTAAGATTAGAAGTCAATGCAAGATCGTACATCTTTTTAATTATTAATTTACTTAGGTTTACTATAAATTAACGCCTTTTTATTAATTATACGTGTCAAAATACAATGAAATTAAACAGCATTTAAAAGAGCAATATATATTATATTACCGCCAACAACTATGGGCCATCGGCGATAAATGGGTGTGAAGAAACACGTACATCTTTTCAACATTATAGGGTGATAATTCGAGGAGCTGGGATCTTTGTGTGCAGCCACATATCCATATAACTATACAAGAAACCTCATGCCATGGTAATCTCTTCTACTATCAACCGGATTGTTAAGCTTCATCACTCTGCGTGGTCCAATAAGCTTATTCCAAAGCAGGTAGTGGGGAAAAGCCAACTTCCCCCATTTTCAAGATTAATTATGATGTTGCCATTCGTCCGAATTTTTCTGCACAAGCAGCTGTTTGTAGGGACTCTTTTGGAACTATCATTAGTTGCTCTACTATTATCAGTCCACCATGTACCCCTGTCTATGGCAAAGCTACAGCAGCCTTTCTTGCCTGTCAATTGGCCCTATCTTTACATTTGCCGCAGTTTATACTAGAAGGTGACTCTCTTACAGTGGCATTATCTATCCAAAAGCCTACTCTCACTCAAGACTGGAGAATCTCTCCTATTATCTCTTAGATCATGTTGGCTATTCCACCAACTTCTAGTTGGTCGGCTAAACATGTTAATCAAAGTGCAAACTTCTGTGTTCATCTTGTGGCAAACTGGGCCGCAACTAGGTTTTTATCTAGCTGCATTCTCAATTTCTCTTTTTGCTCTGGATCTTTTCCTCCATGTTTTGGAAGGGAATCCATTTCTTCTTTTCTGGTGCCTTAAGTGCTTTTAGGCTTTTCCTCTGTTGTACTTATAAGAAAGAAAAAAAAAAAACTATACAAGAAACCTCCACCAAACAAGAATATCTTGGTCCATGGAAAGATACATAGCTTTCTTTCGCAAATTGTTTTAATTGTGGAATATTAGTTTTGAATAGTAATAAAAAGTGATTGATATAATATAAAGTGTAAAAAAGTTTGAAATTATTTTATAGAACAGTGAAAAAGTTTTGTTTTGTAGTGGATATTTTTATTTGAATAATAATAAACAATTATTGATACGATATAAAAAGTGAAAAAAAAAATATATATATTTTTTTTATTTAATTTTTTTAGAAGAAGTAAAAAAGATAAAGGAAAAGTGAGAGTTATTTACCAATCAAACTCATAGTCATTATCTACAAAAATCACAACCTTTTCAGTTATGTGAAAAGGATAACACGTACATTATTTTGCTAGAGTTCTGGTCATTTGCTTGCCACGTACATACATACGTATACCTGCAGTATCATAATCCAATAACCTTCTTTTACAATAAAATCTTAGTGGATATTGAAAGATAATATAATGTAATTGACAAATAAATAGAAAATAGAAAATAATAAAAACATAAAAAATTAAGTAGTTCGGTCTATAGTCTAGCTAGCTAGGTCCACAGGATATAGCCAAAGAGGATTGTTTCCCACACAATACAGGTACAACAACTTCACAACACTCATTCACATAGAGTGGGCTTCAGTGTGTGGGGCCCACTCCCATGTGAGGGAGTGTTGTGAAGTTGTTGTATCTGTGTTGTACAAATATCATTTTCCATAGCGAAAAAGTCAACATTTTACTCTTATTTATGGGGCTTGTTATTTGCACTTCAAGTGCACATGGGCACAACACCCCCTCACATGGGGTGGGTCCTAGTGTGTGGGGCTCACCCCCATGTGAGGGAGTGTTGTACCCCTGTTGTGCACCTGAAGTGCAAATAGCATTTTCCCTTATTTATTTGGTGATGTTTACAATATAACACGCTCTTAATTATAGAAGAATTAGGGTAGGTGAGCATAATACAAATACTTTAACTACAACTAGGTAATAATTTTTAACTGTGACTAGGTCATAAAGTTCAACTATAACTAGGTTACGTTATTTAACTTTGACTAAACGATAGTCTTCAATTGTATTCACAGTTTGATCTTTTCTTTGAAAACAAAATGTCTTTGGTTATATCATAGCAAAGCCAAGAGACAAGGATCGTAAGGAAATCCCTGTCGCAATCTACTATATATATATATATATATAGCAGGTGAAAATCTAGCCTTTGGAAATAATTAATATGAGCGATAACATATCTCAAAAAGGAAATTTACCGAATTTGATCGGAAATTACTCCTCGATCAATTCATACCGAATGGTAGACATATCAACATGCTCATCAATTACTTCCGAAATATGAAATTTCCTCAGATTTTTCTAGCTATGGCATGGAGGTCTCATATATTGTATCACATGGAAGGCTGGAAGGGGTATATAAATAACTCTATATATCGGACATAATTATAAATTAGAATCAAATATACTCCAATAATTTCCTAGCTAGCAAATGACTCCTTTGAATGTTTGGTCGTAGAGATTTTATTTTATTATTTTTTTTTTTTTTTTTATTATTTTTTTTTTTCTTTCCCTACCTTTTTCCCGCATTTGAAGGTAATTTTTCATGCAACATAGAATTAGCAAATACTTCTAATTAGTTTCATATACATGCCATTAAATCTAAAAGTTCTGGCACAAAATAAAATAAAATAATTTAAGTGTCTGTGTTTTGCATAAATCTCTTGAAATATAGATTTGGCTCTCAAGACTCGTAACATGAACGGAATCTACAGCTTTGCTTTCAAATTATTAATTATATTGATCAATATGCATTATCCATTGCTGGCTATAGGAAATTCAAAGACCGGCCGGCCCCCACAAATAATTGGTTACTACGTCTGCAAAGGATTAGACTTTACATCCAATGTATATATATTCGATCAGCTCTTCTTTACTCATTATTCTTAACATTGCATGGTGGGATCCGAATCCCTTATTATTCTATAGCCAAAGAAAAAGAGCATGGATAATAAAAAATAAAAAATAGAGAGAAGGGCTTTTCTGCCTTAGCAGGGGGACTAGAGCTTTTGCACTTCACAGGTGAGTTCCTCTTGCTCAAACAAAACTTCCCTACTCGAACAGGAGAGCTTCAATTATATATCTGCTCAAATAAGAGGAGGCATGGCTTCTATTCACTTATTATCGAATTCATTAAAAATATATATATATATATAGGAACTGAATTACTGGTTCCCCAAAAAGGTGAAACGTACACTATTAATTCACACTCGACATTGGGCAATTAATTAAATTGGCAAGGAAAAAAGCTCTTCGGTAATCAGATCATATACGATCATGTGTGGCTGTGCCCCATCTGAACGACCATATATAATGCCTTATAAGCTAACAACATAAGACCGATTGATGCCTGCTGTGACTCTTGGGGTTCTCTCTCCTGGCCTTTTAGGTACGTGCCTGGTAGTACGTTTCCCACCATCCTTTTTTTATGCGAACCCTCTAGCTACTAGTAACAAAACATAGAAAGTGGTAAATCGATTACTTTGAGTGGGCCATTATTTCCGATGCCTATTTCGAGAGAGTTTTAACTTCCGAAATACAATAAACTGTATTCTAAAACAATAATCTATCTCTTATTTTTCTTATTAATCGGTAGTTTTCATTTGAATAGAGAAACAATAGACTACAGATTACATAAGAGACCAATTAAGTTTTCACTTCTAAGACTAAGACGACTCTAGTAAGAAAAGATTATGAACTAAAGATTTATTTTTTATTAGACTGACTACAAAATAAATGAAGATTTACTTCTTATTAGTCTCTAACTCAACTCCCAATAAAAGATTACATCATTTTCCTTAATTTCTTCCAAAAAAAAATCCAAGTGAAACCACGTACGTACTTGAAAGTTTGGTCGAAATATTTCTCCACATAGACAGGAGTTAATTATCTAAAGCGTACGCAGAAGCGCCGGAGAGGGAGGACTGAAGTCTAGCTCTGTTGATGTAATATTTGGCACGTACGTTAATATGTTTCTGCTCCTCTTCGACATTAGCAAGAGAAGTAAAAGGAATGCTTATTGTCAGATCAAGGTTTAAATCCACCAAGCCACTCGATTCATCCTCGAAGCAACTTCCGGCGTCGGAGACTTGATCGTTTTTGCCTCGGTATTTCACGGCCGCCTGCTGATCATCATCATGAGCACCACATTTCAACTCATCAGATAATGTTGCACAAGAAGATGTAATATTCGGGGCTTGAGGCCGTGGGAGACTGCGGCTCAAGCGGTGATTATTCGGATCAATACCCATGTTTATGAGCTTTCTTCTCAGGTGAGAGTTCCAGTAGTTCTTTACCTCATTGTCTGTTCGACCGGGCAATCTCCCGGCTATTAGCGACCACCTAAAAACATTACCACCCGCCATCAAAATTAACCTTTAATACATATACATAATTGTAATTCTTTTTGCTAGTTTGATGGTGCAATTGCATTAATTGACAAAAATTGAAAAAAAAAATAAAAAATAGATATATACGATGTTCAGGATAACGCACCGGTTGCCTAAGAGTGCATGAAGCCTTATGATGAGATCTTCTTCGTCTTCAGCAAAGTTGCCTCTTTTAAGGTCTGGGCGTAGATGGCTTATCCTTCTCAGCCGACAACTTCTACCGCAGCGAAGTTGGCCTGATAAAAAATGACTAGGAAAATTAAGGACGTATCCATTAATACACACACATATCTTTGATGAATAAAAGAGAGCTGATAAGTACACAACAATTATGCACAACTGTAGATGTACGAGGTGGTGATGGTCCCATTATATGAGTTTCACTTCATATGCCTATAAAAGTGCACAACTCTTACACAATTTTTCTCTATATAAAATGTTAATTCTCTCTGCTTGTTCTTGATTTAATTGTGATACGCACCTGCGGCCTGAGGGAGGGTACGCCAGCAACCTTCACTGTGTTTGCGAATGTAATCTACGAGCTTCTGGTCTTCTTGCTTGGACCAAGCTCCTTTATTTGTATCCAGCTTCTCACAGCAAGGTTTCCTCATTATAGATTTGAGAGAGAGAGAGAGAGAGAGAGAGAGAGAGGCGAAGAACACAATGGGAAAATGGAGGTATATATAAGGTAGGGTGGTTGAATTAGAAAAAAAAAAAAAAAAAGAAAAAAAAAAAGCAAGGGTGGTTGTGCTTTTGAGAAAAACAAGGTTGGACCGGTGGTTTGCTGCTGCGTGACTGATTTGATTTTGACCATTCGTTGTAGACAACCGATGGGGAGTGGTACAATTCCTGATCGAACATGTTTTTCTTTTTTACACTAAGCTTGATAATGATAGGTTATGGCTTGGTGACCATATTTCATTCTTTAATTTTCTCCTTTTTTTTTTTTTTTTGTTGTTGTTGTTGACGACATAATTGATCGTGATTTTTTGGATTTAGGCGGCACTTTTTTTTTTTTTTTTGGTAGTAGTAGTTCTTTAGTTTTGATTTACATTATCCAAAACCACTAACAAGGTTCTTTTAGGATTGATTTAATTGAATTTTAAGAATTGTTTTATATTTTTGAATTTTTAAGAGATCTTTCAAAAAGGTGAAAAATGGAAAATTGATTTGTTGGGATCATATTTGAAAAAAGTATTATATGTAGGATTTACAACCACATTCAGGTTGCTATACAAATCAACGGGCATCGCGATACGTGACTGCTGCCGCTACTAGGCAGGCGGCTACCACCCAGGTTGCCATATTTTTTTAATATTCTTACATAAAAAGGAAGATCCACTCCTGAAAAAATGAGTTTGAAAAAATAAGCATGTGTTTAGTTCTTGTGTTTCATTTTTTTTAGTATTACTTTGTGAAAAATTGTTTAGTTTTTCTAAAAGAGTTTCGTGATTTGTTTTGGAAAATGTGTTATTTCGATATATAATTGATATTTGAAAATAGTTTTAGCGGTTTGAAAATACAAAATAATTTTAGAAAATGTTGCCAAATAGAATATTCTACTCAAATTACTATAATTTAGTCAATAAATATGATTATTATTAATTAACAAAAAATAAAAAAGAAGACTAAGGGAATCGTGTGCATGCATGGAGGAGGTTAAGCAGTAAAAAGAAGTGAGAACCCCCAAAGCCAAAAAGGAACAATCTTCCATCTAAAAGAAGACTCCACCAAAAAAAAAAAAAAAATATTAACTCAAGCATCGAAGTGACCTTTGACTCCAGCCAAAGATCTTCTAACGATTTTCTTGTTTAGCGGGAGCAACCCTTGCCCTGAATCGAAGTGCCCCATTCGTTGGTGTGTGGCCAGCAGACTCAAGGGTCCCATTTTTACTCCCTAAAATGAAGTATCAAAAATTGCACCAACAAACTTAAATTTTTTTATTCAATATATCAATTAACTCAATAAAAAAAAAAAAAAAAAAAAAAAAAAAAAAAAAAAGAAGAAAGAAAGAAGGAAATAAAAGAGAGAGTATTGACAACAAAAACTAGTGGTAGTTGGTGTGGGTATGAAATTTAGCCTCTACAGGATAAGGATAAGCATCTCCACCTATCAGTCTCGTTTTGTCTCGATCGAGTAGCTGTTTTCCATGCGTACTCCAGCCATGAGCCATGTATATATATGGAATTTCCTGTGGCTGATAAACAACTAATGACCTATTAGTGTGTTACTTTTGTCTCCCGATCTGTAAAATCTGTAAACTTATGGTCAGCCAGTGACTACCCTTATCGTTGTTGAGGTTGTTCTATATGGGCTTCAAAATTCTCTTATCATTTGAAATAAAGAAAAATATATTATATAACATGATTTTCCAACCTTATGCGTCGGGATTTGTGGCCAAACAAACATGACCAAAACCAAACAACCCTGCCGTGTCAGTCCTACTGCCATAAATTTAAATCTAGACCTTTTTCACAGCACTTCAGCTCTTAAACCCATTGCTTAAAAATAAATACTAGAATATAACCTAGCAATGACCTAAAAAAAACCCTTTTCATGTGTTAAGTAAGAAAGCTCAACGCAATCCACACCAAAGAGTAAAAAAAAGGTAAAAGAGGATTTTTATTCCAAGTATTTTTTTTTTTTAAAAAAAAAGTTTTTTCCCTTCTAAATTAAGTTGGACCATTTTTCGATTTTGCTCTAATATTTAAAAAGTGATAATCAACCCCCTCCAAAACTTCAACCGTTGGTAAGTCTGCCTATGCTTTAGCCTTTTTCATCTTTCCTGATGGAAAATAACTCACATGCATGCGAGTTCTTAGGGGATGAAGTCCCCAAAATGACCCTAGAGGAGTAAAACGTTAAATAATAATAATAATAAAAAGAGTTAAATGCAAAAAATATTAAAAAAGCAAAAAAATTGGGGGCAACTGTATATATCCACCCCCGTGGACCAAATGTTTGCCACTTGGAGGTGGCAAATCACCCTCTCGGTGGCCGAGTGTAACACTCCAAAACATTAATTAGGGTTAAGGATACCTTAGTAAAACTCAAGAATGTTAGGATTGATTACAAATGGAACAAAATGAAAATTTTGGACTTTTAAGAACTTCCTGTGTGGGCCGAACGTTCAAAGTAAGAGAACAAACGTTCGAAGTTGGATTCTAAACTATTGGTGGTGAATGTTCGAAATTGGATTCCGAAAGTTCAACAATAACTTGGAGGCATTTAATTTCGCCACCTCAACCTATCTTGTGGTGCATATAGGCTGCTTTAAATACTCCATTTACCCCCTTGGCCTCCATTTTAGCCATCTTTGAACTGTGAAAACCTTAGTGATCAATGAGAGGGTGAGTTTTGAAGGGAGAAGGTGCTCACTTGAGGATTTGTCCTCAAGGAAATGTAATACTTTAGTCTAATATCAATTCTATTGCTATTGTTAGCTTTGGATATCATTGTTTAGTTACTGCTCTGCCTAGCTTATTTTCTTAAGTTTAACCTTTTAGTTATGGATCTGAGCATCTAGGATTAATCATATGTACACTTAGCGGTTGGTTTGGACGGAGGGGATCGATCAACAACAAAATTTTAGTATAGGGTTCGAGTTATACTGAGTTGAATTTTGTTGGGATAACACTACAAAAAAAAAAAGGCATTTATGGACGGTTTTTTCTTAAACGGTTTCTAAAACCGTCTAGAAAACAAAATTTGCAGACGATTTTTTCGAAACTGTCTGTAAAAAATTTATTATGGGCGGTTTGATTAAACCATCCATAAAATTTCAGATGGTTTTAACTAAACTGTCTGGAAATTTTCATTTCTAGATGGTTTTTCCCAAAGCCGTCTGTAAATATTATTTCCAGAGAATTTTATGGACGGTTTTTACCAAACTGTCCATAAAATTTAAGTTCTGAAACCGTCTAGAAATATTTTTTCCCACGCCATGTCATCAATCTGCGTGATGCCTCCAAATTTCACCACATCCATCTGATTTTTTTTTCCCAGCCAAAATCACAACCGTCCATTTCTTTTCACAGCCAAAAACTTTTCCAGCCAAAATAAATAAAAAGGAATATGGCCATGGCTAGAGGTAGCTAGATCGACGACGACAAGTTTCACTCACCCATCAATGCCGCCACCGACAACGACGTCTTCGAGCTCTCCAAGGTCTACAACTTGAGCAAGAGCATGTCCACTATAACCACCGGCCAAGAGAGACGAAGATAAGGAGGTCCAATCTGCCAAGAGAGACGACGATGAGCGTGTCCACTACCACCACCGCTTCCACACCTCCAATCCGAGACTGTGCGCTGTCGGACAGACATCTTCGACGATGACTCCCCATTGTCCCCCTCCGCCGAGCTTGAAATCGAATTGAGCCGTGAAGCCTTCAGAACTTGCTACCATTGAAATAGAACAAAGCCTTCGGAACTTAGCCGCAAAGCCTTCACGAAGCCTCGACGCTGTCCTCTCTGTCGTAGAACCGGCCAAGCCCGATCTATTGCAACTACGGCGGCATGGGGGGTTTGCTCAGGCCTCAGAAAGTGAAAATATTAAACACAATTATCTTAACATTTCTAGAAAGAAATAAATAATAAAAAAACAAATATTAATTAATGATATTAATATATATTAAAAAACAAAAGAAATACATCGAAACAAAAAAAGAAAAAAAAAAGAAAAAAAAGGGCAAACTATCAAGAATTTGCGTTTTTTTTTTTTTTGGGTAGCGTAAGTTATATAAGAGTGATAGTAAAAGTATCATTTTCCTAAATATAAAATACATGAAGGATTTTCTCATTGCATAATCAAATTCACAACATCAATTGATACTAGCTAATAGTGCTTTTTCAAGTAGATTTTAGAGAACCATGTCATATTTTTTCTTTTTTCTTTTTTTTCTCTCTCTCTCTCTAATTAATTATAGTTTGTTTGTGTGTGTTTGTTACCATAGAAATGCTTAAATCTGAAATAGATTAGTCAGGGAGCTACTTGCAGGATTCCCTTAGGTATATCAATTTTTCCTGCTTTAGTTGAATGTGAAGAAAGATGCATGGACAAATACATTTGAGCTTATCAATTTGAAACAGATCACAGATCAATCTCTCTTTGAATAATATACTTTAAATGCATCATGGATACAACCATCAAACTAATTCGTGAAGAATACATGCTAAGAAGTTTTATATATGCATGTGACAATCTTATCCTTAGTCTTAAAAATCCAAGAGGTGATCGAGGTTGGCCAACTTCAAGCACTAAATGTTAATGGTTTGCATTCTGCAAGGTTGTTGGTGGATTTCACATGCGGTACGTCCGCTCACTATCCTTTATTTTTATTCTTGGCCATTAAACCTTCTGTTAAATGGTTGAAAAAATAATTTACATAAGTTTATATTAATGTCCAGTCTGTTGATTTTATCCATCCTTTATGATGAGGATCTTCTAATGATTGGACTCTGGACTGCTTGACTGCTTGATGAGCATATATGTCTCTCACATGCGTAAGTCTATGGAATGGAAGAAAGATGGGTAAAGAAATTAATTGAGAGAGATCCGGATTAGAGCTTTTAATTAATTTAATCCATGCAATTATTTATAAATTTTAATAATTAGTCGGCATCATCAATTTAGCCGGCCAGTTGATTCCGATTATTAGACTGGGTGGTGAACAACTTGAATATAGGGTAAGCGCTTAGCCCGGCCGGTGGACCACCAGTCTTTAATTAATGAAGATAGGTTAGGATGGTAATGGTTGGTTTGCTTAATTATTAATTATCTACCTAGTAGCTAGACAAAATGAAAGTTTTGGAATCTTACGCTTTGTTTAATTAGGTACAAGCAAAGCTCACCTTGTCAGAATATAGCTAATTAAACGTCATTCTCCACTATCTAAGTTAAGCTAATAAGTTAAACCATCACTAGATATTAATCATATTATTATAACAATCATTTAAAAGCTTAATTAAAGAGTCCACCAGAATATTAAATTTACTGTTATTATAATGGTATAATTCGTCCTTCGAAGGATAATTAACTAGATTATTTCCATTCTTAAATGGGACTCTGTTACAGTTCTAAACAGAACTACCTAATAAAATAATGGTTAAATACATATTTGCCCCCTATACTTTACGACCTTTATTTTTTGTCCCTTCAGTTTTACTTTTTACCAAATTTGGTACATGTGGTATATGAAAAGATGGAAATGGTACCTCCGTCTAGCCACGTCATCCTACAGGTGTCGGCGTACATGCGCAACACCTGTCCCCGTGACACACCTCAGTGCTGACGTGGCCAAGGGAGTGGCTGAGCCACCTTCAAGGTACCATTTATGATACTTATTCAAACTATAGGGAGCCATCATGGAATTTATAAAACCAAAGGGTATATATTAGAAAAAAAAAAATTGTGTTTAAGTAACAAATATTTGGTCATTTTTTGGGTGGCCGGCCACCCCCATTTTGGCCAAGGGGGTGGCTCGGCCACCTCCAGACCGGCCGGTTTGGGGGTGGCCGAATCACACTTGTGACCCACGGGGGTGGTTCGGCCACCCCCAAGGGCCAAAGTGAAAAAAAAAAAAAAAAGAAAAAAAGAAAAAAAGAATTAGGTTTTGGCCCTTGGAGGTGGCCGAACCACCCCCGTGGGCCACAGGGGTGGTTCGGCCACCCCCAAACTGGCCGGTCTGGAGGTGGCCGAGCCACCCCCAGGCCTAATGGGGGTGGCTCGACCACCCTTAAGCCAAATGGGGGTGGTTTTGGCCACCCCAATTTTGGCCCTTGGAGCCACCCACATTTGGCCTGGGGGTGGCTCGACCACCTCCAGACCGGCCAGTTTGGGCATGGGGGTGGTTCGGCCACCCCCAAGGGCCAAAGCCACCCCTAGAATTTTTTTTTTTTCAAAAAAAAAAAACCCTTAAAATTAAAACCACAATTTTTTTTTCCAATATATACCCTTGTGGTTTTATACATTTCATGATGTGCCCCATGTAGTTTTAATAAGTGCCAAAAATGGTACTTTAGTTTTGTAATTATATCACAAATGATACTTCATACACAAATAAAGTAATGTGTAACAATTGGAAACACAAAATTATATGCGTGGCTAATTGATATAACCCAAAAAATGACCAAATGTTTGTTACTTAAACACAATTTTTTTTTCCAATATATACCCCTGTGGTTTTATAAATTCCATGATGTGCTCCATGTTGTTTGAATAAGTATCATAAATGGTACTTTGAGGGTGGCTTAGCCACTCCCTTTGCCAAAATGGGGGTGGCAGCCACCCAAGATTTTTTTTTTTAAATATATATATATATAAGAAATCATTAAAATAATAATAAAACAAAATGGTAGCCACGTCAGCACTGAGGTGTGTCACGGGGACAGGCATGCGCGACACCTGTAGGATGACATAACTGGATGTTAATTTGGACGGGAAATTGGACGTACGGAAGTACCATTTCCGTCTTTTCATATACCACATGTACCAAATTTGATAAAAAGTAAAATTGAGGGGGCAAAAAATAAAAGTCGTAAAGCACATGGGTGTATAGGCTATTTAACCCATCAAATAATGCCAAATTTCTAAGCACCTTTAGGCTGTTATAATTATTTGGTTATTGGCAAAATTACAAATGATTTGGCAATTTCGGAGCACTTGATTATATAGAGATAGGAATATACTAAGACTGGAAAGGTAGGATTTTTTTTTTTTTTTTTTTATCCAAACTTGATTAGTACTGGTTGAGGCCGGATCAAATAATACAAGAATATATAAAGATTGAATAAAAAGGGATCCTTCGACAGAAAGAAAAAAAAAAAAAAAAAAATTGGTGGTTGCAAGATCTCTAGTTTCGAAAGCATGCATGCACTCAGGGTTAGCGAAAATAGTAAAAAAAAAAAAAAAAAAAAAAAAAAAAAAAAAAAAAAAAAAAAAAAACAATAGTTACTCTGGCTAACCTCCTAATTACAAAAAAAAAAAAATATCAAAAAAAGCTCCACATCTGGCTAGTTATTTTAACTTATAAAAGGATTGTAGCTCATTAACAATGCATAAGTTAAATTACTAATAATAATAATAAAAAAAAAACAATATTATTTTCTATCCTTTTTGAGAATAGGGAAAATAAATAAAGAAATAATATTTAAAATGAAATAGTGAAATTAGATAGCTAAAATATTGAGCTAGCTAAATGTAAGTGTTTTGAAAAAGTTAGCAACTAAAATAGAAAAATCTATTCTTTAATTAAATTGTAACTAAAT